>NW_019722433.1:730955-733169 GCF_002891405.2 Cryptotermes secundus | reverse complement strand
CAATTCCCTCGCTTGCAATACCAAAAGCGTGCAATGTACATAGTAGAGAGCTGAAAATATTCAAGCTCACTTCCACGCACACAACGCTGGATATACGTCTTCTGCAAGTCTTCTTGTTTTCGTCTTTAGTACAGATGCGAGCCACTAGGGTCTCTTCTTCCTCTCTGTAGCTCGTTGCTTGGATGAGTTTAATAAACTGAAACTTTTAATTTGAATTATGCCAAATATTTCCTATTCTTAGTGTTTCTATAATTTCGTTATTTTAAACGAGTTTGCCTATGACCACAGAGAAACAAAAGATAAACTATATTCATGCTTATTCGCAGGAATACAGGGCAAAAGTGTCATATGGCAAAAGGTAAATTTCCCCCTGCCGTGAACTAATTAAGCACTATGCAATGAAGACGTATGTGGGAGCAGATGTATAGATCCATACATTTTTGACCTCTTAACTATTTGGAGGTGAGTGGTCAGCTTCAAGCCCCGACATACCCATTGGATAGGAGGCTAAGTGGGCCACAGAATCGGTGTGGGCGACCTGGAAAAGTGTACATTCTGGCTCCTACCAGACGCGAACTCCGACCCCTCGACCGTCCAACCCGTAGCGAGGAGCTCTACCGATTGCACTATTCTGGCTAATGAAAACAAGACATTAGAGAATGTGGCCACAAGCAAATTTCTAGACTTGCATTCGGCGATGTTCTGTTCAAGTCTCGCCCGGAACACCGGCTCTCCCTAGCGAGGTTTATCGTGGTTTTCCTCCGCCCCTCCGGGAAAATGCACGAATAGTACCTCATTTATGCCACGACCGTTTCCTTACAGTCTTTCTACTCCATCAGTTATTCATCATCCGAAGCTATATAGTCTCCACATTGAAAGCGTCATTACACAGCCTATGAAATTACTACGGTGGTCAGAAAGTTAGTTTTACATAAGCGAGAGTAAGATACGGATGCAGAGAGTTGTGCCTACATACGGAGGCGTTTCACACTACTTAACAGATATTACTTACTTACTTACTCATGGACCTGAGCCCTTCTGGAGGAGCCGCCAATTCTGCAGCTACTCAAGAATTTCCCAGCATTTTATGGAACTCGAAGGTTCATTACCGTGTTCACAAGAGCCCTCCACTGGTCCCTATCCTGAGCCAGATCTATCCAATCCATACCACCCCATTCTATCTCTCTAAGATCCACTATAATATTATCCACCCACCTACGTCTTGGGCTTCCCTCTGGTCTCTTTCCTTCTGGCTTTCCCATCAATATCCTATACTCATTCCTCGTCGCTTCCATTCGTGCTACATGACCTGCCCACCTCATCCTCCTTGGCTTGGTCATTCTAATTATACTTGGAGAAGAGTACAAGTTTTGAAACTCCTCATTATGCAATTTTCTCCAACATCCTGTCACTTCATCTATCTTCGGTCCAAATATTCTCCTCAACACCCTGTTCTCAAACACCCTCAGTCTATGTTCCTCCCTTAATGTCAGAGACCAAGTTTCACACCCACACAGAACCACAGGCAAAATTATACTTCTGTATATTCTAATTTTTATGTTTTTGGACAGCAGACGAGAAGACAAAAGGTTTTGGACTGAATTGTAGCAAGCATTACCCGAGTTCAGTCGCATCTTAATTTTCTCCTGAATCAGGTTTCGATCTGTTATCGTTGTTCCCCAATATCTGAACTGTACCACATTTTCCAAACATCTGTTTCCTGTCTTTAATTCATGATATTTCCCTGCATTTTGGTCACGAGACAGCAACATATATTTAGTTTCCTCTTTGTTTACTTCTAGACCAACCTCTTTACTTGCATCAATTACAGTTTGTGTGTTTCTCTTTATGGTATCTACATGATCACCCAGTAGATTCACATCATCGGCATAGTCCAACAGCTGATGTGTCCCGTTTAATTTCAGTCCCACCTGGTTTCCCTGGACCTTCGTAATGACATATTCTGAAGCAAAGTCGAAAAGGAGTGGCGATAAAGCATCTCATTGATTTAGACCATTCTGGATAGGAAATTTATCAGACAAATATTTACCTATACGGACTTTACTATACATTTCGTTTAAACACATTTTAATCAACCTAACTAGTTTCATGTGTATCCCAAACTCTATTAGAATATTGTACAATACTGCCCTCCTAACTGAATCATAGGCTTTCTCGAAGCCTATGAATAGCTGATGTACTGTCGTACTCCCA
>NW_019722433.1:646492-730850 GCF_002891405.2 Cryptotermes secundus | reverse complement strand
CTTGAAAGAAGAATATTGGAAAAATTTTGTATGAAGTTGATAGCAGTGATATCCCCCGATAATTACTACTGTCAGTTTTATCACCCTTCTTGTGAACTGGTACAATAATAGACTCCTTCCACTGATCAGGCAATTTTTCCTTACACCAAATAGAAGTAATTAGATTGTGGATCTTAGAACGTAATATTCGCCTCCTGCTTGAATAAGTTCTGCCAGAATTTGATTACTACCTGGCGATTTATACCGTTTCAATTTTGCAATAGCACTTCCAACCTCAAAAGGGCTAGGATCAGGTATTAACAGCTCAGCTGTATGGATTTCTGGCTGCCTAAAATCACTGACCCTATGTACAATCAATAACTGAGAGAAGTAGTTCCTCCACCTATTCAAAATGTTGTGGGAATCTGCAAGCAGATTACCATTCTCATCCTTCACTAAGTTACTGCTAGGCTGGTAACCCCTCTTAAAGTAATTTATTCCACCATACAGGTCTCTAATATTCTTATTCTTACTGTTCATTGCAAGCTCATAAATTTTGCCTTTCAGATATTCCCTCTTTTTGTTCCTGAAATACCTGCTGGTTTCACGTCTTATATTGTTCAGATTATCCCCATTTAACTCGCTTGGATCATGTAACCATTGCAATTTGGCCTGTTTTCTTGATCTAATAATTTTCAGCATCCTTCATCGAACCTTCGCTTATGCTTCTTCGGTTCATAATAACCTAGACTGTCTTTGCCATACATTTTTATATTCTCCCTAATAGTTTCCCAAGCTTTATTAACATCCACCTCAGTTTCCAAGTTTCCCAAGGCCGTGAACCCATTTGAGATTTCAACACAATACTGCTCTTTACCCTCTACCTCATATAAATTCTTGAGATTGAACCTCTCCATATGAACTCTGTGTGTTGTTTGTCTGCTCACTGCCAGTCTTTCCCCAACCTTTGCCACCACGAGGTAGTGGTCAGTATCACAATCTGCTGCCCTGAATGATGGGACATCAGTTATACTTGAGTGCCGTCTCCTATCTATCAAAATATGGTCTATTTGATTGTGTATCTTCCCATCAGGAGATGTCCAAGTAAATCTATGGATGTTACGATGTACATTGTACATTGTACTTTTGACAGTAAAATTTTCTTGATGTGGCAAACTTTACAACTCTACCTCCATTATCATTATTAATTATTACCTTGGTAAAATCAAGGAGCATAAGATGGGCGAAGCATGTAGAACACATTGTAAATGCGTGAAAGTGAACATAAAATATTATAAGACCATAAGGGAATACTCTATTTAGGAACACCAAGTAGAGGAAAATATTCAAATAAATATGAAAGGTTAAGGCGTATGGACAGGATTTAATTGGCTCACGGCAATAGCCAGCGGCTCTTCGGTGTGCATATAGTGACGAAATTTCAGGTTCCATTACGAATGGGAACTTTTTACCAGCTGAGCGACTGTCAGCACCTCTAGAAGTAATTTGTTGCATTAAATTCATTAGTCTATATGTAAATGTATGAATAACTACGGTTTTCTAACATTTAGTAGTTAAAATCCCCTCTATGGGCCAAATCGGGAATCATAAATGTATCTAATGTGGATCAGAGCTTCGTTCTTCGTCCACAAAAAGATATCAGCAATAATACCAAATGTCTAGCTGATAGCTATTCCTGTAAAAGTCAGTGAAGACTCATTTGAATGTGAGCCGTCGAGGTTCTCACATTTTCTAGACAATCGGTTCATAGATGGCGGTCACGTTTTAGGCCTACGCGCCGACCGCCCTTTGCTCCCAGAAAGATTCCTGGTACTCATTTCTGTTAGAGGCTGAGACGACCCCAAGAACATAGTGCAGCTGGAAAGATTATGTCAATTTAAAAATACAGTGACCTCAATGGGAATCGAATCCGCGATCTTCCGACTTCTAGCACAGTGCCTCAACCAACTACGCTACCACGTGCCACCACGGAGTGAGTATATACACTGATAATTCTAACCTAATGCAATCATGAAAGGACTCTTTTTGACAATTTCAGTTTAACAGGAGGGTGTAAAGAGACGTACAACCCATGTTTAGGCATATTTCATTGAATTCTCACAAAGTCAAAAATAAATTGTAAGAACTTGTAGATTTTTTTGTTAACAGGAATCAGAGTGCTCAATCCCATGATTCAGAACTGATATCTCCACAATTTCCTTGTCTTTGTAAACCACATGAGACTGTTGGGCTAATTTTCGTATCCCAGACGTTGTTTCCACATGTTCTGGTGTTCCCTATTTCTATTATAATACATATGTCGTGTGGAATGTATGTTTTTTCTTTGTTCAGCAAATGTTCTCGTTAATTTATATCCAATAAATCAATTGGTCTCATCCATTTCCTACTGCCTTACATTACCCTGAAGTCACCATCGGAGGAGCTAAGACGGTAGGCAGGAAGTAAGGATTTGGTAGAAGATCTTCGTGCCATATTTCAAGGGACTATCCTAACACACGTGGACTGACTTGAGTAATCACGACATACATCAGTTAGAACAGCCAATAACCCGACAAAATCTCTAATGGGTACTTATCGAATACAAGTTCCCAGCATCACGGCTGCTTGAAGGACTATAGAAACCTGTACTCTCTCTGTTATAGAAAGAAAATTGTATCATGGCACAGTAAGTTGCGTAGAATTTACATCATTATTAGAAAATCGCCAAAAAATATATTTTCAACATAATTCCAGTATTTATATGCCGTCATTAAATTCAAATATACTTACACAGGGCTTATCTTTCTTAAGCTTGCTTAACAAGGTATGATATAGGGTGGATGGATTTTATAACATATTAAGTCGGCTGAGATTTGGAGTTGAACCCACCAAAGTTAAGAGCGTTACTCCCCTGTACGAGTATATCTCACCTATCCAGTGGATACTGAGGATTGTTTAAGCACCCAGGCCGTGAAGCTGATTAGCCTCCTGCATCTAGCGCTGAAGTGAAGAATAGGTAGAAATATACGTTCAGTCCTCATACGTCTTCATTGCTTAGAACTTGATTAGGCAGGGAAAACTTTACTGCTCAGTGAAACCTTCATGACACGATATTCGTGCTAAAATCCGTCAATCTATCTAAAACTTCTTAGGCAATGTACAGACGGAGGTTATACATAAAATAAGGAAAGTAAGCTGAAAATCCATATTTAATAACAGTGGAATTCCCTGGAAATACCATACTTAGTCATCATTTTTCAGTACATATTGTCACATGTCATGGGGTACACGTGACGAAATTAACGGGTTATAGTTCGGATGATTGGATTTATTGGCACTTCGTTTACAATCTCTCTTAATTAAATTTCATACAGCGCTATCGCTGATTAGCACAGTTTACAGTTCTCCGTTGCACACACACTAGGATTCTCAGTCTCCACTAGTGGTTTCCTAGCAACGGATCTCACTACAGAAACTAGCAATTCAAATCACTATGAAGTCTTCTTGCCATTTCTTGCTCAATCATCATGGAACCTCTGAATTCGACTAAAAACTCTTCTGGGCTCTTCTTAGCTGCAAGCGAATTCGTGATTTATAGCCGCGGCACGGACCACGCAGAAAAAAACATTTCTACTGTTGCGTAGCGCAGACCACAAAGAAATCACAAGTCGCGTGATAGCTGAACATTTTTGGGATGTGACGTCATTGCGCCTGCGCGGAAGTATGTTTACAGAGCCGTTGCATAGAAGCGGGATGCATAATCCCATTGTTCCATTGTTGCTTGCGTGTATTACTCAGACCGCTTTTTCTGTGGCTTAGCCGCTCTTGTATGGTGCAAATACGCCACAATATATTAAATTTCAAACCTATCCTAAATTGAAGCGTCTGTCTTCTGACGCTGTATTCTGGTGTTCATCGTCGTTTGGGATATATGTACTTGCTCCATCTTAAGGATCAAAGAATGTATGCCAAGCAGGCAACCACGAAGCACAGAGTAAGTTTGAAGAATATTCTGGCCATCAAGCACCAAACAGCTTGTTCTGCTTGTCGCTCGCTTGGCTTGACATTACACAGTCTATAAATTATTTACGGAAAATAGCTCGGTCAGTGACCCCAAGCCAAAATCTGAGACACGTTCAGATACTTCTCAACCCCGCAATGTACAAAGCGACTCTGAGGTCGAAATATTTATCTAACTATTGCTGATGAAGATTTCCTCGATAAGGGCGACCGGATCACTTGCGTAATTTTTGTATCGAAATCTAAGAACAGACGGTGACTTTCCCCTGCGCTCAAATAGGCTAAAGTGTTGCGCTAAAACACATGTAACATGTTGTTGGATAATTTCCCTGTAGTCCGTTGAAAGTCATCCGACGTTTCGGAGGAACTTCCCGCTTCCATCTTCAGAGATGAATAAGTTGAGCAAGATACGAGCATGGAAGCAGGTAACAAGCTGTGTAATCCCGTTTGCTTCCCATTTCCTTGCATTTCCTTTTGAGGGTTGGACGCACGGCTGACGATCTTGGTCGGTAAACAAATTAAAATCCGGTTGGTTTGTAGACAAGTCTAAGAGAAACTTCTGAGCAAGGCTATGGCTGAAAGAGAGCTGTTATGCCGACTATGATGATGAATTCCCTAGTCTAGTGCTCTCAAGCCATGTCTTTATTTTGTGCAAATACATTTATACGTTCAGTTACTCGAGGTAAAATACAAACTTCATAAAGAGCTGTGTTTGTTGAGCATAAAATATATTTCAGCTATGAAATAAATTTTACTTAAATATAGGACATTATGGAAGAGTATACAATACTTGTTGATTAGTTTTAGGTCAAATGTGTTCGTTGTTCTTAAAAACAAAGAAAGAATATTGTGGATAGATTGTGTGTAATTCCACAGCAAAGAAGACGAAATGGGGAAAAAACGTTTATAATTCTTGTGTTTGGAGCCGCTATTACTTGACTCCATAAGACCTGAATATATCAGACATCTGGATAAAACTTGTGAATACGTGTGTCATATTATCGTCGTAATCTGTAGATATGGAGCATGGGAGAGCCACGGAGTAGGTTGCCCATTAGCCAGCTAGAAATCCTATCCAATTAAAACCCTTTTGTTATATTTCTGAGTGTTATAGGACTTGATGTTGGCGAGTGTGATTCTTTGAATCACCCTGCGGCCACATCTCCACCTTATTTAGGCTTCCGACAGATACTCGTCAAACCTTATCTTTTCATTAATAAAGGGTGGCTTTGCAGTAACGAGTGGGGTGAGATGGAATTGTGGATGACGGACTGAAATGGGGGTAGTGAGAGAGGGTTAGTACGGAATTTGTGTGTTCACCGCGAGTTTCGTTCACCCGCCTGTGTGCTAGCTCAGTAGCGGCTTCATTACTGGCTCACAACAGACAGAAACAGATGAATCGCGCAATCCGCTTTTCCGCCATTGTTCACGGGTCGGTGTTACACTGTACGTGTGGCTGTAAGACCAGCGCGTATTTCAGCTCATGTGCTGCTCCTGTTACCGATGATTTCGGTGATGATGGTGATGATAATGCCATGGCTATAGTTGCTATGGTAACGCTCCATGAATTCGCCTGCACCCCTCACACCTTGTGTGCTTTGCCGCTCATTGGTTAGAATG
Source organism: Cryptotermes secundus (assembly GCF_002891405.2). Lineage (NCBI taxonomy): Eukaryota > Metazoa > Arthropoda > Insecta > Blattodea > Kalotermitidae > Cryptotermes > Cryptotermes secundus. The sequence goes on along the minus strand of NW_019722433.1, from coordinate 725,231 downwards.
CATACTGACGTGTGTGTGTGTGTGTGTGTTCCAGCATATTATACCTCCCTTCTGACCCCTCTTCAAAAATACCCTTTCCCACACTTCCCCAATACACACTAATGATTTTAGCAGCTTCGATAAACATATTATAGGCTATTTATTGGATAGTGAATGTAGGGATTTGAGAAGAGAGGTTTTTCAGCGTTTAATCTTTTCATTTAGATCACACTTCGACGTCTATCCTATCGCTATAAACAGTTTTGTGTCATTCATTTTGTCACCAGTTAATGAATGTCATCTAGTTTATAATTCAGATTAATCGCTTTGTATCGATTGTTGGGTTCGACCCTTGGACTCGCTGATTAATAATAGATATAGTTAAGTACATGACTGTATTGTTTTCGCGGATGCAAGAGTAGTTTCTGTCAGAACTGTGTGAGAGATTTGCCCTTGTAAGCATGAATATCACTTTCTCAATCAAATGCTAACCTGAAATGAAGATTTAAATATTTATTGTTCTATATTTGTCTACTCAAGTGTCCAGAACCTTCTGCACAACATTTATGGTAGTTGAACTTGATACCTGAACGAGATACGCAGAAGCTAATATTTTTGCTGAAATCTCTGATCAAATATGATATTTTTGTTTGCACTGACATCAATGTACGATTGTTTATTTACTCGTAAAAATGTAAAATTACATATATTGAACTGTAATTTTGAACACATCTGAAATTTACTTTGACAGCCATTTATTCGCATACTTCAAATATACTGCAACATGTCACAATACTGTACTCGACAGGTTTTCTGACCTGTATATTTCTAATCGTTGCTGGTTCACTTTGAAACAATGATATCTGGCATTTATACTGTGCGATGCATATTGTATGTATTCGACTTTGGATCATTGGAGCTGTACCTCTGTTGGATGACAATTACCATTAAAGTGACATATTTTTTTTTTATTTTTGCATTCTTACCATTTATTGAAAGAAACCCAGAAATCCTTTGAAGAGTAAACTTTTATTCATGATATGTATGCAGTGTTCATCTTGTAGTGCACTCAATTTCACTTGTTATTTCACAACATGTTTCGGCAACATAGTGCCATCATCAGGTGCTCCATTTACGTTAATCTGTTGCATTGCTTGCCATTATGTCATTGTAAAATTATTTAAAAAATATTTAAAAATATTCGTCAATTATAATAAATTTTTATACACTAAAACCTTGTTAAGAGCACCTGATGATGGTACTATGTTGCCGAAACATGTTGTGAAAAACAGGTGAAATTGAGTGCACTACAAGACGGACACGGCATACATATCATGTACGAAAATCAGTGCAACAGGACGCTAAAATACAACATTGTAACCTTTTATGTTAATCAAGGCACACAATTCCCATACCAACAGTTGTCCTGCATATAGAGAAGGTATATAGGCCTGTAAGTATTCCATTTCAGTTTCGGATTATATTTGATATTTTTAATTGTGTTTCTTAAGGAGCCGGAATAGCTCAGTCTGTAACAGGGACTGGCCAAGGGCTGGGCGACCGAGGGGTCAGAGTTCGAGTCCCCGTGAGGGCAAGAATTTTCACTTCTCCATGTCATCCAGGCCGGTTCTGGGCCCACTCAGCCTCTTATCGAATGGATATNGGGCGACCGAGGGGTCAGAGTTCGAGTCCCCGTGAGGGCAAGAATTCTCACTCCCCTATGTCATCCAGGCCGGTTCTGGGCCCACTCAGCCTCCTATCGAATGGATACCAGAGGCTCTTTCCCCGGGAGTAGAGCGGCCGGGACGTGAAGATGACCACTCCCCTCCAACTAGAGCCGAGGTCAAGAAAACGTGGCTCTATATCAACTCCCCCATACACCGTCATGGCGTAGTGCTTAATAAGTTAAGCACAGGAACAACTTTATCTCTTACATGTGTTAATTAACTATGCTTTCGAAAAGATAATACATAGCGTCGGATAATGAGATGATTAGTGAATGATGAAGTACAAAGAATTGGAAGCAAGCAATCATGGCCTAACCAAAATATTATCCCAATATCTTCCCGGAGTGACTGAGGAAAGAACTAAAAACGTCAGTCAGGACAGGTTAGTACTTCGTTCGAAATTCGAACCCGAATTCTGCTGAAAACAATTCTAGGGCGTTATGTCTACACCAAACCGTTAGATAAATTTCGTGACAGAAACCTAAGTTGAACAAATGCTTTGACGAATGGGCTTTAGAATAGATTTGATGACTTGAGCCCTCGCAGAAATAAAGACGCCATCTTCTAAACACATTCAGGTCTCGAAGCTGACTCCAATGACAGACATTTGATGTGCAGCATGCGTCAAAATAACGAAGAAATTAAAAAATAAATACAATTTAAAGACATGAACTCTCAATTAACCATATATATTTTAACCTGTCACAAAACCTATAACAACTTCTTCACTGTGAAGGAACATTACCCATGCTTATGTATGGTACAACGACCAGAATCGTGCAGAAGCGCATGCGCGAGAGGAATCGAGAGACACCAGGCCAAGACTGTTTTACCAATGCAGGTACTTCGGAACCGAGGAGTGTCTGGTCGCCTAGAGTAGAATATAACTTTTGAAATCGCATGAAATTAAATTCGACTTCGACGGCTTTACCAACGCCGATGTCGAAATTGCCTCTCGCTTACCGGCTTCTCCATTGTTTCGTGTCACTAATCTGTTGCGATTATTCCCTAACAACGCCCGTTATTTACAGAGCCATTACTTAGCTACGGCTGTTGCATAACTGCTTATTTACCTGTCGTTGCCTAGCAACAGGTCTACATGCCACAGTACATTGTAATTCTCTTGATTTAAAGAATGTAATATGTACACGCTTCTCTTGTTACTGTGACTTCATAACATGTGACTTAACAGGAAATTGGCTTCCTATTCTTAGGTGTCCGTCCAATAGTGATGTCAACATTTGAGAAACGCTGAAGCTGTGTTACGCGTTATGGTTGTGTGGTTCACATTAATCAATCATAGAGTCTTATAAATGCTTCTTCCCTCAGTGCCATCAGCACTATTTCGCTCTTTTACAGCAATAAAGATCTAATTTGGCCATAGTCAACCAAGTTCAGAATGGCATTATGACTGTTTCGAGGGAAGTAATTTTCCGGCTGTTAGAATGACGTATGTGTGGCAGTCTGGGTCCGTGGTTGCTCTTCCTCCACAAAAGCAAAGGATGAGGTAGGTCTACTAATGAATTGCTTGTCTGTTCCTTGTCATGAGGAGGTAGTTCGATACCAGATACCTCGAGTTGATGAGGGAGCGATGTAAACGGCTAAGTCATCCTGGATCAAGGTTGAAAGTATCAGCTACAGAGCCATGTTGTAAGGTGTTAAACAATTTTAACGGGTGGTACGTAAATTAATCCCTTATGGATCAATATCTTTGGAACTAAAACCAAAAATATTGGGCTGTAACCGACGTAGAACTAATACCCGATTGAAGAGTTCTATCTTTCGGGTTGCAATACCACGTAGTAAGTTGAAAGTCAACTGACGTTTCGGAGGGACATATTGCTTTCATTTGTAGCGTTGAAAAAGCAGACAAAAAAGAAATAAACATGAACTAGTTAGCAAGAAAACCCTGATGATGGAGGCTATTTCTTCTTCTGAAACATCTGTTGACTTTCAACGGACTACACGGCGTTATGTGATAGAAAATAAGACTCTTCTTAAGCACCGCTGTGAGAACCACCGAAGCTAGTAAGGACTGGTTCTGCAAGATCTGTTCCGACGCTCCGCAGCCATATTGTAGAGGCTCGCTGTCTTCTGTTTGAAGTGGCAGCAACTTCAAGCAGAGTCCGTCATCAGGGACCTCATAATCACTCAGTCAACGTATTTCCCCCACATTCCCAGAACCCGAAGTACCAACTCAGTTTTCATGAGTGCCCGTTCCTGTATCTCTTTCTGGTCCACTTGAAACTGTAGTTCAATTTCCTGGGATAACACGCCATGTAGTCCGTTGAAAGTCAATCAGAACAACAAGTCGCCATGGCTGTGCTTGCTACCTGCTTCATGGTGGTTTCCTACATTGGCTTGTTGTTCAACCGGGATGACGGAGGCGACATGTTCCTCCTTATCGTAGTTTCAATTTCCATAGACTACTCGTCGTTGTATCCCAGAAGATGGAACTCTTCAGAACCACAGCTGTAAGGACCTCATATCCTACACAGTTGACTCTAATTCTAGATAAGAAAAATTTGTCTTAATTTCTTCCTTCGTTAGATGGTAGTCGAAGGGGATACGCGGTAGCGTAGTTAGTTCAGGCACTATGCTACAAGCCGGAAGGTCGCGGGATCCAATCCCGATGAGGTCATTGGACTTTTTTCAGTTGACCTAATACTTCCAGCCGCAATATGACCCTGGGGTTGATTCAACCTCTAACAGAAATGAATACCAGGAATATTCTTGGGAGTAAAGGGCGGCCGGTGCGTAGGGCTGACAACCTTACCGCAATCTATGGGCCGACTGTCTAGACAACGTGGGAACCTCAACATCTCACAACCCTATTGAGCCTCCACGGCCCGTTACAGGGATGCCTTTTAGATGATAGTCGAAGGGGTTGGAATGGAAACTGTGTGGGTATAATTCTTGCAACGTTATGAAGAGAAGTATTTGCTATCAGTGAGTGTCCCTGGGATTAAGATTTTGCTGTTTGTATGAAACTTTTAGTGTTTACTCGTCCTACCCAACTTATGACTATCTATTAAGGATAAGGAGAGGTCCTTCTAATAGTTTCTTAATCCTTTAAATCCCAGTGGTCACTATATGTACAGCCTGTTTTATACTCTGAAACTCAGCGTTCTACCCACAGAGTTCATTATTTGTGCGTTTCATACGATCCTCACAATAACAGAGGTGGTTCCATATCAGCAGTAACCGGCTGATCTTTGTAGCCGAGGCGCAATGTGTTTCCTGTGAGGTACAAATTGAATGTTTATATGATACAGGGTGTTTCACGACTTTAGGGCATAACTGTAGGAGATGATTTCCTTGGTCTTTGTGAACAAAAAAGTTCATATAAACACGTGTCCGATTTTGGACGGTTACAGAGTTATGACCGTTTTTTCATTCCCGTACACGTCCTCGTGTGAACCGCGCCTGTCAGCTGGCGGGTCGCTATTTTTAGCCAGCTACAGACAGAGCGTTCTCGTTATCTCGACACTTGAGATGTACCTAAGGCGGGAAGGGTTGGTATGTCCGGCGCGGTTCACAACCGAGCGGCAGCCTGTGTTGCGGCCATTTTCGAAAATCAGCTTTAACCACCAATAAATTCAAATTAAAGGTAATTTCACGAAGTTAACTTTACATTCATACTTTAAATGTATCATGTATTATGCTGGTTTATTATTTTGTTCCGTTTATTGTCAGGAATCGTTACCTTCTATTCGGAGTTTAAAACGGTCATAACTTCGTAACGGTCCAAAATCGGACACATATTTATATGAACTTTTTTGATCACAAAGACATAGGAAATCACCTCCTGCAATTATGCCCTAAAGTCGTGAAATACTCTGTATTTAGAATAAATTCAGTTTTAACATTGAAAACGTTATTATACGATGGTGCAAACGGAATGAAACCGTTAGTGACAAAAATATATAAAAATTTTCCTTAAATAACGGAATATGTTAAATTTGTAATTATTGGTACCTTCTCTGATAAGTAACCGAAATTCTATAGTTAACGTCGTTACTATGGAAATGTGCACAGCGAAGCACATAGAAGAATCTGTACATATCGCGAGTAAAATGCGTTAATGAATGCGAGTTTCTCAAAAATGCAACCCGTTTTGAGCCTTCGCTTCCGGTTTAGGAGTTATAACCATCTGTTTATGACAAATAAGGCTATTCAGTTCCTCTGTTTAGTCATGTATCCTGGCAAAGCGACAAGTATTTAATGGCTTCAGGTTTTGATTAACCGATTTGTTGGATGTTCACCAGGCTAAAGTACAATTAGTTGTAACACAATCTTACTGACACTATAACGCTTCTTAACTACGAACAATGATAACGCTCTAAAGGGTACTGTAACTACACCACATAAAATAAAGACTTCATTTCTGACTACTGTTTGTCTTCCGTCTTCTGTCGAATTTTGTATTCAACTAATCTGTTCGATAATTCTCTCCCTGAGGTAGGTTCTGATTGAACCTTATGGAGGTCACCTCCGACAGCAGTGTTATCGCGTTCTTCACTGTTGCTGTGTTTTTACCGGTTCTTTGCCATAGATTTCAGCTTTTAATCAGTTAAAGTTACACTGCGCGTATCAAAACCCTAATAACCGAAGTTCTATAGTCGACTGTGTTACCTAGGAAGTGTGTTTACCAAGCCGTTGCCTAGCAATACATCTTACATATGTAATAATTTTCTAAATTGTACATAATTTCAACAGCCTGTCACGGCGCTTTCAACGTTAATCATAGGAACCAAGGTTCCCCAATCATTTTTAATGGGTAAATCATTAGAGTGATTTTCATTAAATTGGTATGGTTAGGCCTATTCTCCTAGTGCGAGTTATATGCATAATTGCAGTACAAACTCTCTCGGAATTTACTGTAGGACTCTGTATCAACTGTACACATTACTTAGTGATTGATAAGTAGTGAGGAGATGTGGATGCTAATTCTGGAATGGTCCTATATGAAGGGGTCCAGATAATATCTCTGGATTAGTATAAAGGGACTTAGTTGTACCGCGAGAGAGCAGTCAGAACAGTCGATCCTTCTCCAGGATTCGTACTTGGATCTTGCAAATAAAAATAAACATCGCCACTGTTGATTCTGCTAAGCAGACTTCCAGAATGATCACACAGAAAGAACAACGAATCTGAGATTTGCAAAGAAAAGGATAAGAAGTTGCTCAATAGCATTAATTTTAGATCTCTCTAGTTATGGCGACATGTCTAAGTAGTATAAATTATCGAAAGTTCTATACAGCCTTCTGTTTTTCTTCTCTCTGTATCTCTAAAGGAGGAAGCCAGACCCCCCGGAATATCCAAAAACATTCAGCATAAGATATACTACGTACATGCAGAAAATGCTGATAATATTAGTATACACTTACATTACCTGAGATGTGGATATTGAAGAATGGTGAAACAAATATGCCTTAAATGTCGGTTATGTCACACCAATGCCGGACAATACCTGAAAGACTCTACAACGATTACGGACCTATATGCAAACCTCTGTCATTATAAAATCTTTCATCGAAACGTCTATAATATTACCATATAGATTCAGTGCGATGGAACGGCTTGCCATTGTAAACCTCATTTCTTTAAATTATGCAGCAAGTACTTACGAAATGTCAATAATTTACCATATATGCACTGGGTGTAGTCTAGGAGACCGTGTAGTAATTATAGTTTGCCATAATCCAAGATACTTATAATGAGAATTTAATAGAAAACTCAAAAGCGTCGGCATTGTTACTACATACCCGCAATGCGACACCCAGACAATTCTAAAATGAATGTGGACAGTCTAGGAGACACCGACTCTTGAAAGGGATGCAGCATTTCGCTCTAAAACTCAGGTAAATTTTACCGATAAGGACTGCACAATGCCCAGAAGTTGGTACACCGTACGGTGAATGCGAGCCATTGAAAAAAATTGCTGCATTTCGCTTCAAAACATCGGAAATTTGGTTCACACCGACACGTAGCGACATCCTACAACGAGTAGAACTCGTTGTTTACCGTGAAAATCTGCAGTCTCTTTATTTTCTTCACATCCTGTATGTTGTGCTATCTTTAGTTTGTCTGGTCTTTAGATCAGGATGAAATGAAATTCCAATCAAGTCGCCAATCGGTTGGTTTGAAGTAATGACTCTCGACAGGTAGCGGCATGAGTTGTAAGTTTGCTTGGCCTCCCTGCTCGTCTATCTCGCCATGTGATCCGGCTGGAGCCCTCCCTTTTCTCGCCTCACGCACCTGCGCTTCGACGCAACTACTGTGGTCTGCATTCCTCATTTCCGTAGTGAAGTTTCCAGCATTTTCTGGAAGGAACATTGCTGTATGTAGCCTGTAGGGTCATCTTCATCTTCATGGATTAGGACATGCTTGGTCTGTTCCAACCTATTGAAGATGATTATGTTGGCCCCTCCACCTTAACTGTGGTCGCCGCGTCTTTCGTTGCCTTACAGGATTCTATGTTAAATTATTCTTCAGTATTCGTCTCCCTTCCATTCATAGAATTGGAAATATCTTTAGACCGGAGGCGGTATAACGTAGTTGGTATAGCGACTGGCAATGGGCTGGACGCCTGAGGGGTCGGAGTTCGAGATCCGGTAGGATCAAGTGTTTTCTCTTTCCCACGTCGTCCAGACCGGCTGTGGGGCCCACCCAACCACCTATAGAATGGATACCGGGGGCCTCTTCCCCGAGGGTAAAGCGGCCAGGGCGTGTAGCTTACCACTCACCTCCAGCTAGCNTCATAGAATTGGAAATATCTTTAGACCGGAGGCGGTATAACGTAGTCGGTATAGCGACTGGCAATGGGCTGGACGCCTGAGGGGTCAGAGTTCGAGTTCCGGTAGGATCAAGTGTTTTCTCTTTCCCACGTCGTCCAGACCGGCTGTGGGGCCCACCCAACCACCTATAGAATGGATACCGGGGGCCTCTTCCCCGAGGGTAAAGCGGCCAGGGCGTGTAGCTTACCACTCACCTCCAGCTAGCGCCGAGGTCAAGAAAATATGGATTTATACATCCACTTCCCCATACGTCTTCATGGCGTAGTCTTTAACTAGTTAAGCACAGGGACAACTTTACCTATTTTATGGATTTTAGAATTTTATTTTTTAGATTTAAAATAATGCTCTTCCCTTATTTTAGCATTCCTTATATGGTCCTTTAAGGAGCCGGGATAACGTAGTCGGTACAGCGACTGGCTACGGACCGGAAGACAGAGGTGTCGCAATTCGAGTCCGGATAGAATAAAGATTTTTCTCTTCTCCACGTCGTCCAGACCTGCTCTGGGGCCCACCCAGACACCTACAGAATGCATATCGGGGGCTCTATCTCCGAGGGTAAAGCGGCCAGGGCGTGTAGCTGACCACTCACCTCCAGCTAGTGCCGAGACCAAGAAAGTATTTATCTATACAGCCACTCCCCCATACGCCTTCATGGCATAGTGCTTAATTAGATAAGCACAGTGACAACTTTACCTCGTTACCTTTTTATTGTCCTTCCTTGTGTTAGCTTATAGTGTATTGAACTAAATTCTCTGTCTCATGCAAATTACGTACTATATCGCAGGTTGCTGAAACGGTAACATTACTGACCTGTATTGGGAAGATGCCTGGTTCGAATCTCAGGCGGCTTACCGACTGTCCTGAACAAGGTTCATTCATGGTTTCTCTCAGCAGTGCCAGGCGAATGTCGGACACTACTACTTGTCCTGTCCAATTCACCGTTCATTGCCCATCTTACAACTCAGTGCTGTACAGCTTAAGCTGAAGTCAGCGCCTTTAAATGTGCCGTAAATAAAAATAAATTAAAAATATTGTGACATGACGCCTGAAAACCGGAATAGGCCATTGCTAGACAACGGTTCGGTAACATACATTTTTATGAAGATGCCGATTCGTGGAGACCGACTTGTTACGGAACGCGCTTTCCATATCAACGAAATTAACAAATATTTTCCGTGGATACACGCTAGACTATAAAATCGGGAGTGTAGAGAAGATTGATTCAATCGTAGTTCAGCCGTAAGAGACTTGAGTGTTCAGCTGTTGAGTGCTAACCAGCGGACAGCGGTAGCTTAAAAAGTGACCAGTTCGTAAATCAGAACCAAGTAATTCACAGCAGAAGAGAAGACACTCGTAGTCCAGTAAGGAATGGAGCGAGTCCTAGACTGTCATTGACAGTGAGCTGTTACAATTGGTTGTAATAACAGTGCCAATAAATCCAATCATCCAATCCAGAATCCGTTATTATTAGTCACGGAGCCCCGGATACATCACAATATATTAACCGACAGCTGGTCTTCACCTTCTTTGCCACCGCCTCCAGGCTGGCTCTGGGGATATCCAGTATAGTGTTTACTGAACACCGGGATTCTTTCCCCGCAACTAAGGCAGCTTGAGCGCAAAATTGACCCCTAATCTCCATCATCAATTTTGAAAGTTATAAAATGCGTGGGCCTGTACCTCCACTTCCTCATATAGCATCAAGGCATATTGTTCAACACAGGGACAACGTTCACCTTTAGAACCTAACTTACGTAACATTTTAAAGTGGAAACTGTAACATACATATCTGATGCTAACACGTAAATCGAAATTTAAGTAAAATCAATCGTAACCTATTACCTATAAGAGATGTATAATTTTTGTGTGTTTTTTTCCTGAAAAATAAAATGATTCTAAAATTTTGTGCATTTGAATTAACTTGTCATTTTGTCCTAACTTGCTGATGTATCTCTTGTTTACATTTGAGCATATATCTGAACTTACCAAATAAACTTTTTCTATTGTTCATCCCTCTTTCTTCTACGAAATATAGGCCTGTCTAGAAGGTTATTCTGTTAGACTCTGTACAACGTTCTAATTTATACATATATAGCTTTATAAATATAAACCAAAATTCTTCGGGAATATATTCCATTTCCTTCTTCAGGTTGACAGGATATGAAGAAGTTCCTTCTCTGGTCTGTCACAAGGTAGATATGTACTGACACACTGGAATAACGGAGCAGAAATATCCTATCTTGCCCATCTGAAGACGGAAATAATATACATTTCCGAAACATAAGGTAAAAAAGGTAGAGGTGTCCCTGTGCTTAATTAATTAAACATCACGTCATGAAAACGTACAGGGAAGTGGAGGTAAAGCTCCATCACTAGTTGGAGGTGAGTGGTCGTCCTCACGCCCTGGACTAGGTCTAGGTCTTCTAGGTAGCGTGATGTACAGGTAATACAGTGGAACTATATTCTGGAAGAATCTGGTTAGAATCTCGGTCAGGTCACCAACTATTTTGACAGTTTTCCTGGTCTTTCTCTGTCTCTCCAGATGAATCCTGGGATAATTTCTTTAAATGGACTAGGATCGCCTCGTACAAATTCTCACCTGTTCTCCATGGACGTTTATAACCTCTCATTCGACAGAATATAGACCTAACCTCTGTAGTTGAATAAGAATCATTAAACAACCAAAGAAAGACTAATGTTTAATCGTCATGCGCGATGAGGTCGTAATGCTGAAGTTCTGCACACGCCTTGTTCTCACCGTTACCCGTACAGACAGAATGAAGAAGTCATGTGTTTAACACTGTCTCTCGCTTCTTATTCGAGAGATCTTAGGTTTGAATCTTTGCCTGAAGATTGGCTATGCTGAGAGGTCTCTCGTGATTTTCTTCAGTCTTATAATCAATCTGACTTTTGGAGCTTTTATGCCATTTATTTGCATCGTCGTTCACTATTCTTTCTTTGTATTTCTTTATTGGACATTAAATGTTTCGTCCTAACTGGCCATCTTCAGGTGTACAGATGTTGCANTTCTTCGGGAATATATTCCATTTCCTTCTTCAGGTTGACAGGATATGAAGAAGTTCCTTCTCTGGTCTGTCACAAGGTAGATGTGTACTGACACACTGGAATAACGGAGCAGAAATATCCTATCTTGCCCATCTGAAGACGGAAATAATATACATTTCCGAAACATAAGGTAAAAAAGGTAGAGGTGTCCCTGTGCTTAATTAATTAAACATCACGTCATGAAAACGTACAGGGAAGTGGAGGTAAAGCTCCATCACTAGTTGGAGGTGAGTGGTCGTCCTCACGCCCTGCACTAGGTCTAGGTCTTCTAGGTAGCGTGATGTACAGGTAATACAGTGGAACTATATTCTGGAAGAATCTGGTTAGAATCTCGGTCAGGTCACCAACTATTTTGACAGTTTTCCTGGTCTTTCTCTGTCTCTCCAGATGAATCCTGGGATAATTTCTTTAAATGGACTAGGATCGCCTCGTACAAATTCTCACCTGTTCTCCATGGACGTTTATAACCTCTCATTCGACAGAATATAGACCTAACCTCTGTAGTTGAATAAGAATCATTAAACAACCAAAGAAAGACTAATGTTTAATCGTCATGCGCGATGAGGTCGTAATGCTGAAGTTCTGCACACGCCTTGTTCTCACCGTTACCCGTACAGACAGAATGAAGAAGTCATGTGTTTAACACTGTCTCTCGCTTCTTATTCGAGAGATCTTAGGTTTGAATCTTTGCCTGAAGATTGGCTATGCTGAGAGGTCTCTCGTGATTTTCTTCAGTCTTATAATCAATCTGACTTTTGGAGCTTTTATGCCATTTATTTGCAACGTCGTTCACTATTCTTTCTTTGTATTCCTTTATTGGACATTAAATGTTTCGTCCTAACTGGCCATCTTCGGGTGTACAGATGTTGTCGCCGAGTTCTGCTGCTCACAGAAATGCGGGTTTCTTTCTTCCTGTTGAAGTGGCCTCTGGTTATCTTGGTTATGTTTGTTTGCAAGTGGTTGCTTTTGGGTTTACAGTGGGCAGCTGACTCCTTAACCATAACAACCTGTACATATGAAGATGGCCGGTTAGGCCGAAACATATAATGTCCAATGAAGGAATACGAAGAAAACATAGTGAAAGACGTTGTACTCAGACAGCACAAAAGCTTCAAAAGTCAGAACGGTACAGTGAAACAGGATGCCGAAATATAATATTGTACCTTTCAATGTTTTGTAAGGTAAGCAGTCGAAAGAACATCATTAAATAAGCCAAGAACAAAATCTAATATCAGAAATGTAGAAATTAATGTTGAAAGATCAAGAAGCCAACATGTGGGTCTGTTGTTACACTGAGAGTCTTGGATGAGGTACTGAGTTCAGTGATCAATTCGTTTCCATAAGGTATATTGCAGCAGTCATTCCACTGCAGCATTGGCCTATTAGGAAAAGGAAAAGCCGTTCTTAAACAACGTGGGCGTTTGACATATAGAAACGCTGTATGACACATAAAAAGTAAGTTAGTTGGCTCACTGTTACGCAACATATTCATCGTGCAGTTAGACAAAAAGCTGCAGATGCTCCATCAGTAATCACAGCTCTCCCCACGAGAAATCACGACCTGCCCGTGTCGTGCCGTGTCGTGCCGTGTCGTGGCGAGATTCGGACAAACGATTTGTTACATCTCTCCGGGTTGCTTCGCTCTTTGTGTCATTACACGGAGGTCTCTAAGTGTTGTGAAATTTATAAGCAAATTAAACTCCTTTAAAAATATCGTAACAAATTCCGTTCGTAGTATTTATTTTTACTTGAAAGAATAAAGTAACCAAGAAACCAGCACGAAGAAGGTAGCAAAGTGCTGGCCTCTTCCTTGGTTTATTCTTAGACCCTGCAAATGGAGATGAAATTTTACCCCGAAATATTTTTTTGGTTTTTCAACGGACTACGCGGTATTATATCCGTAGAGACAGGACTCAAAGACGAGTAACTTCATAATGATGTAGTCTGACTTTCACATCTTGAGGTCGTCACCGCAGAAGAATTTTTTTGTAGTTATTCTCAATCTTTTTTAGAGAAACCGAAAGTTAAGTTCCTTTCAAAGGCACCACAAATTCTTACTTCGCCATCTATCATGATACTTCTTCCAGTCACACAAATATTCGGCATACGCTCCGTAAGCCTCTTAGCATAAGTATTCCTCTGCCTCCGGCTCTCACGTTTCCATACTACATTCTCGTCCTCCATAACTGTCGATCATTCGAATCCCTTTTCCAATTTTAATCTGCCTCTTCCACGTTTTCCTTTTGATATACAGTGAATCAGTTGTTTTAGTCATCTAAGTTCTGATGCTCCTTCTATTCATCTAGATCATTGCAACGTTTCATTGCCTATGGAACGTAAAATCCATTCCCCTACTCTCGTTACTTCTGTGTTTCATTCCGCACTATCTAAAACGTAATTTCTGATAACTTCAGCACAGCTCTCTCGCTCTAAGCTAATATCCACTTATCGACCCGTAACGTTTATTCCTACTTCCGAATACAGTTATTGACTTTTCTTGGGCATTATCCATCGTTCCGATTTTATAAGTTGGTTGAGGCACTATGCTACTAGATGGAATCGCGGGTTCGATTCCTGATTAGGTCGTTAGATTTTTTAATTTATCTGATCCTTCCAGCCGCACTATGGTCTTGGGTTCAACTCAGCCTCTAACATAAATGAGTACCAGGAATCTTCAAGGGGGTACAGGGCGGCCGGCGCGTAAGGCTGACAACCTTACCACCATATGTGAGCCGGTTGTATGTAAAATGTGGGAACCTCGACGTCTCACAACCGTATGGATCTCCACAGTCTGTTACGGGGATAGGTTTAACTTTACCTCACCCGTTCTTTATTTAAAACAACCTTCCTGGATGGTTTATGTTGTGTTTGGATTATATATCCAACGTTGTGTTGGTTCTTGTGTCTGGAGAGAGGGACTAGCTCTGTCAAATGGACATGACTAAGTAGGCCCATTACCTGAAGACTGAAGCTTTGTTTAAATAAGAAAAGAATCTTAAAATATGAATAATGTCCGAAAAAATGATAGTTTTAAAAAATTCTGAAAGGTGGATTTAACCATAAGCCTTCATGGCGCAGTGCTTAATTAGGCAAGCACAGGAAAAACTTTACCTAAGACCGGAAATATCACTATATATATTGTGACGTGGACGACGCAACGCTCGGTAAACCCCCCCCCCTCCAGCGGTGACGTAACAGCACCAGAGCAACTGCCGCTGCTACGGTAACAGGCCAGTCAACACTCCGTCCCCTCCACCGCGGTGACATAACAGCACTTCCCACTGTGACGTAACAAGGGGACACCGCTGGTAACACGAGGCAACAGGGAACGGTATATAAAGCCGGCTGAGCAGTATGTGAGCAGAGTGTGTGATCAGGAGTGACACAGTGTGGATCGTGAAGTCGCCGAGTCGGATTGTATCGAGTGCATGGCAGTGACTACAGCAGAAGACGTAATTGTAATACTGCAGATGGCAGTAGTTGTAAAATTGTAAACTGTGAATTGTGAGAGCGCATGTGCAATAAATTCGCTAGATCCAGGACGGCGTGAAGTTATTTGTCGCGTGACACATACAGCAACACGTGACCCACGTGTTGGGTATATAACGCGACAATTTGGTGTCAGAAGTGGGATTGGACTTACACACGTGACCAACAAGATTCGAACTCAAGACACGTGACAATATATATAAAGCCATAATTTTACCTGCTTTTTGATCAGGTCGTTAAAACTGGTGTCTTATTGTCAGAGCAGAACATTATTTGGGCGTGGCTGAGGAGAATATGTTGATTAAAGTTAAAGTTTCAGGAAGTTTAAAATTACACAAAAACAAACTGTATAATTTAACTCTCCATCATAAAACTTAAGCGTGATCAAATGAAGGAGGATGAGATGGACAGGGCATGTAACACGCAGGAGAAAATGTTAAATGCCTGAAACTTTGAGACGCAAAACCTGAGCGGTGAGACGTCTTTGAATATCTGTTCATGGACGACGAAATAATATTAAACTAGACTGAAAGAAATAGGGTGTGAAGATGTGGATTAGATTCATCTGGCTCAGTAGGGTGTCCAGTGGTGATTTTTTAAATACTATTTTGGTTAAGTGGAGGACATTTCTTCTTGGCTAAATGGCAGTCGCTAAGAAGGTCAATACAATCCTCCACTTTCGGTTGGCTGCTCCTAGGCCAGATTGTACTTCTCTTGCTTTCTGTGTTTCCCTGTTACAAATGGGACCAAACTCTTTGCATCAACCTTTCTGTCTGTCGTGCGTACTTTATGTGAACCACTCTGTTACTGTTGACTCCGAGTAGGAGTAGCCCCCGAAATTATGGAAGAGGTATGTCCCAAAGAGAGGTCACGTATCTCGACATTTTTGTTGTATTAACTTCTATTTTTATCTGAAAATTGAATTAACTTCCGTACCATTCATTTTAACTATTTACGAATCCTAATTTTTTATACAAATAATATATTCATTGTAGTCTTAAAACATTTAAAATAAAAATATATATGAAATCACTTTAACGAGGAATTCTGGAAGTTCGGATAGGGGATACCTGTATTTAAGTCTTTCCATAAGTTGAATGTATCCTACGTTCAGGTTGTTCATCCTACGTCACTAATACATAAACATTCAGTTCGGAACACAATTGAGGAACCCGAAACTGTGGAGTCACCAAAGAATATAAAACACAGAGAGAGATGGCGCTCCGAACAAGCGGCAGATGGACGGCCGAGAATAGAGATGGCACTATTTTGCTGACTCACGCTCTAATGACCGGGTGGGTATCCTGACTGGGGTGTGACCTCAAACAGGATCTCACTTCTCACCTTCCCCAATCCGACAAGTGCACCAGATAACACAAACCGACGGATGGAACCGACCATCCAATAAGCCGACTTTACATCACTTTTTTATGTTTCAAGCATGATATAAAAAAGAAGCCGCCGCCAAAGAGAGAGAGAAATTCCCCGACATCTCAGTCGACAGGTCCGCGATGCGCACGAGTGGGGCTGGTGTGGACTCTGCTAGACAGCTGACCTCTGGTCCAGAGATCACAAACTCTTGCATCGTTCGATAAACTAGGGGTATTGCACTCGGGTCGGTTAGGCCCACACGCGGCCATTTTGTGTTGCCTATCCGTGTGCCTTAACTACTGAAACATATTAATAAATAATAACAATAAGAAGTTATAAGTAAGAGATATAGTTGGCTCTGTGCTTAATTAATTAAGCACAACGCCTTGAAGACATCGTGTATTGGAGGTATAGCTAAACTATTCTTGACCTCAGCGCTAGATGGAGGTGAGTGGTCAGCTTCACTGCCCGGTCGCTTTAACCCCGAAGAAAGAACACCCGGTACCCATTGGATAGGAGGCTGCGTGGGCATCAGAGCAGGTCTGGACGCTGTGGTGGAGAGACAAATCTCTTGTCCCTAACGAGAATCAAACTCTGGCGTTCAGCCCGTAGCCCGTCGCTAGACTAACTAAGTTGCCCCGGTTATGTTAATAATAATAATAATAACAACAACAACAATTCAGTTATTTGCATATTTACCTGCTGAGCTCAGAAGCTAGTGGCCAGTTACAGAGTCAGCACAAATAAAGACAGCAACAAGACCAACACAGGATAAAGCAACAACAACAAAATATTAATAATTATATTAATAATAATTATAAGTGGGAAGATAAAATTGAAATGGGTTTTAAATCAATGAAATGTGTTGGTATGGACGGAATTCGTCTATATCGGGGCAGAATTCAATTGTGGGCTCATATGAATACGGAAATGAAATGAAGGAGTCCTTAAGATGAATTTCGTGACCTGGTCTTATTCTGAGTAAGGACTCTGTACCATGGAGTCGGTTGTATAAAGCAATAAATGCGTTTAAAATTCATTTCTGTGAGCTTCCGGGCTTTTAAAAATTCTGCTCTAAATTGAGACGATTGGACCCCGTCACTTTCCAACATCTTTAGCCTCAGAAGATGAGCTTTCGGTACCCACTGAATTTGAGTTAGGATACACATGAAATCTGGTTCAGGCAGCTAACCTAAAACCCTTGCACCTACGAGTATAAGGAATTTGAACCCTATACATTCTGTACTTTTTGTTACAAGATTATGAAATAAAAAATTATGACTTTTTCTTTTTTATTTAAGTTCAATTTTATTTAAACATCATTTTAAACTTGATAAAGTTGTCGTTTATCTCAATATATTTCAATGACAAAATTGAAAAGATCATTAAACTGCCGTAAATATTTCAAAACTTAACTTATTACTCATTAACCAGCCAAGAATGGGGTTACAGAATCCCCAAACTAGAATAAGGATATGTTATTGTGTTGCGTGGGTAGGGTTCTCGCTGTGTGTGGATCAGTGGTCGGGTGAAGAGAGAGACAAGAAGATTCTCAGAGACAAACTTCCTCCAGTGCCATATGGACTGTCACGAATTTTATGAAATTACCAGAGACTGCGTCCGAGGCTTCATGTTGGAGACGCCGACGGCTGACCACTTGAGCTATGTCTTATCCATCTAGGTACTCTAACTTAGACATAAAGCAATCCTAATACGCACAGCAAGCATAAAGTATAGGAGTCTTTGGAAAGTGCAGACAAAATGGCTTTTTATTCACTTTATGATATAAATATTCAAACCTGTTCCCTAGTTCACTTAAAAATTCCATCTGTTTCGAGATTTCCTCGGTGTACGCCAGGAAGATTCCTGGTACTAATTTGTGTTAGAGACCGAGTCGACCTCAGGACCATAGTGCGACTGGAAGGTTTAGGTCAATTGAAAAATCCAATGACCTCATCGGGAATCGAACCCACTATCTTCCGGTATTAGCATAGTGCCTCAACCAACTGCGCTACCGCTTGCTCTGCTAGGCAGCAGGTTCTTAAGAAGCAACAATTGAAGTATAACATTGAGGAGCAGTGCTTTCTGAGCGGTCCGTATAGAGATGTTATGGGCAGGACAATTGGAGCAAGTGGCCAGTTGTGAGGAAGTCGTCAGCCGGCAATGGCGTGAGTACGGAAGCTGAAGAATCTCCACTGTTAAAGCCGTTACGAAGGAACGACTATTGGAGAGAGTAACTGATTGAGAACACTAGCGTGTATGTAACAGTAAACTGTAAATTATAGTCACGAGGCGTGTGTTAAAGTGGTCAATAAATCCAATATCTAACCCTAACCCTGTCTATAGTCACTCAACACACGTATATACGTATATATACAAACTGGATTTGAAGATCTCGCAAGTGTTTCGCCTTGTAGTTACGAGAGAACCAAACGTTTTAGACTTACATATCGCATTCATTTTCAGAGTCGAAGAGTGACGCCTCTTCCTGCTTCTTTCTTGGTTTGCTCACTCTCAGATCCTGAAGATGGAGGCGGTATCTTCCTCCGAAAAGTCGGTATCTCCTCGAACTACACGGCGTTATAGTAGAAAAAATGTAGTACATAATACATTAATAGGCATATTTGCTTGAAAGTCGATATTAAAGGAATCAAGCAAATTTTGATTTTAAAATAGCTTCAGCTCAGTCAGAACTCGATTAGTAGCTGTTAGCTTCTCAAGGAAGACTCTGGTTTATAGAGTTAGGTACATGAACAAAATATATTCAATTTCTTCTGTTATAATATTCAATCTGAAACACCTATTACAACATAAAGTGTCTAAGCCCTAAGGCCGCTCCATAGCGCAGGCGGTTAGTCGCTGACTTCCCACCGCGGCGGCCCGGATCCGAGCCCGGGTATGGTCATATGGGATGTGTGGTAGACAAAGTGACGCTGAGTCAGGTTTTCTCCGAGTACTTCGGTTTACCTTGCCAAGCTTCATTCCACCAACTGCTCCACAGTCACCATCATCTATCATCTGGCGCTGTTAAATTAGGCCAGTAATGGCTGCAATACCAAGTGGACTCAGTCTCACCCCACTAAGAATGATAAAAATATAATAAAAATAATCTAAGCCCTTCTTTCAATTCCAGTAGAGATCGCAGCACATTCTGGTGGCGTCTCAGTGACATCATCGTGGGGGAGCTGGGATTGCCACGCGTGTTACCGTATGTAAAAACTTGCATAGTGTGGGGAGCGAATTAACGTACACGATATATGTTTCGGGCTTCTGTTTCTCCGAAATCCCTCCTGTGGTGCCCACCGGTACGTAAAACAGTGGCTGATACTTATACCAGTAATGTTAAATAGTCAGCTTCACTTCTTGACAAATAGTTCCAGCATAGGCGGCATAGAAATTCCTCATAAATTCTTTTTGATGTTGAAGGAAGATAAGAAAGACGGACCCTCTGTAGGAGGGCTCAACTTCAAGTTGCTTATTTTATTTTAACCGAACTGCTACAGCTTTCTTCCATGTCTTAAGGTTGTTCCATACCCTTCATTTTCGGACTATCCATGTTTTCCAGTTTCATCTCCGACGCCGTCTCTACAGTGCTGTTGAACTTACGATTAACGTGACAGTTTTCTTTTTGTACGACACATTTCAGCCCATATGCTTTCCGTTGATAATGGAGTAACCAACAAGTATAAAACAGAGTAGTTAGAAATTTTGTGTGTTGCATAAAGGAAGCAATATCAAGGGGGATCAGAATATCCACAAAATTACGCAGATCATCTGTAATTTATAGTTCTTACGAGATTTTTGTGGGAAATTCAGAAGGACAGAGACCACTAGTAAGACCTAAACATAGTCTGGTGGATAATATTAAAACCGTTCTTTTTTTAAAAAAGAAAGAGTATTGTGGTGGCATGGATTGAATTCATGTGGCTCAGGTTAGGGACCAGTGGCGGGTTCTTGTAAATACGGTGATGAATCTCTGGGCCCTACAAAAATTCGGGAAATCCTTGAGCAGCTGAGCGACTGGAGGCCTCTCAAGAAGGGCTGAACTCAAGGTGTTACTTAATTGGTAATTTACACTCTATACTCTGTTAGTTATTGTGACGTGTTGCGCTACGGATGACGCCCCCCCCGCCAGCCGTAATGTAACGTGTTTCGAGTTCGAATCTTGTTCGTCACGTGTGTAATTCCAATCCCACTTCTGACACCAATGTAACGTGTCTTGAGTTATGTAAATATTCCTGCTAGAAATTATTATATACTGAACAATCTACCCTTTAATACGTAAGCCTCGGGTGCTGGCCCTATAAGGCTTAAACATGTAACGCGTATTTCGTCTAATTAATAAATTTTCTAACTACTCAGTATTATGCTTGATGGTTTTTATTAATTATTATGAATGAAACTGATGTTTGTTGGACATTGTTGATCTCGGATGTGGACTGAACGTGTATTAAAAATATCGCTGTCAACCTATGTGTATACACTGACCTTTTATACGTGCCATCATCACTAATTAGCGACTACATTGCTAGGCCCTTACAATGTACTGCTCGGTCCTACGTTTGTAATACTGTCCTCTGGTACATAACTCCTTTAATATAGAGTTGCATGAATATTTCAAGTACATAATTATTGTTACAGCCAAGTTAGCTCAGTCGGTACAGCAGCTGGCTGCGGGCTGGACGAGTTCGATTCCCGGCAGGGGAAAGGAATTTTTCTCTCCTTCACAGCGTCCAGATCGGCTATGGGGCTCATTCAATCTCCTATCCATTTGGAATCTTTGGCTTTATCTCCGGAGTAAAGAGGCAGGTGCTACAGCTGACCACTGATATATATCTAGCGCCAAGGTCAAGCATGGTGGAGCTATACCTATACCTCCACTCCCCTATATGTCTTGATGGCATGGTGCAAAATTAATTAAGCACAGGGAATTAATCGTGTGCCCTCTTATCATTATCTCCTAATTATGTTCGTGCTTAAGCATATGTAACCCTACTTACTTTCGTGATTAGAATTCAGCAAACGAATACTGAGACATCGACTTTGTATGTATGCCTTTGTATGAGCCTACCTGACGTCCGTGACTGCAAGTAAGCGCGTGTACACTTACTGTCATAATACTTCTCATCCCCTACTTATCTATTGTCGTGATTGTGAATTTGTCTCTATGCTCAATTAGTTGAGTATGGCGGAGTGGAGGTATAGCTCCATATTTCTTGACCTCGACACTAGATGGACGTGAGTGGTCAGCCTGACGCCCCAGCATCTTTATCCCACCGTGGAAGACCCCCGGTACCCATTTTATAAGCTGTTGGCTGGACCTCAGAGTCGTTCTGGATTCTGTGATAAAACCTTGCGCTGCTGGAAATCGAACCCAGAGCGTCCAGCCCGTAGTCCATCGCTATAGCGACTGAGCTATCCCTACTCCGTTGTGATTGTATAAACAAATACATAAGAAACTGTTGCCACTGCATAGTAGTGTACCTAAGACTTTCTTTAAAGCATATCAAACACCTGTGTTTACACACAGAATTATTGGGTTTTTGAACTTTTCCATCGTCCGGTATTCTAGGGAATAGAAAACATGATACTTCGGAAACTGAATTTGTTTCTGTCCTCATGTGAAAGAGGGAGACGACACATAATCAGGTGGGCCCCTTCGAAAGAGCTAAACTTACTAGATGTCTTCTCCCGCTTTCATCTGAGGACGGAAATAGATCCAGTATCCGAAACGTCGTATTTTCTATTCTCTAGAATATCTGACAATGAAAAAGTCCCCAAACTCAGTAATTCTTTGTTGTACGCCATAGTCAGAACCCTTTAAAATCTACCTATTTTTACATTTAAGGTAAATAAAAATGTTGTTATTATTTTTATGGATTTTTGTTTGAGTGGTCAATATTTATGAAAACTATTGAGTTTTTGGATTTCTATAGGAAATGTAATTAATGGATGGCTGTTGATGACGAAACTTTTGAATAATTAGTAAGAAAATGGTTTATTTAATTATATAAAACAATACATAACTTAAAATTTCTTTATTAAAACCGTCGCAACACAACTATATCAAGGTCAGTGCCAAGTTTGGCTATTAAAAACCTTCATCAGGCAAATACATGACTAACATATGCATACACCACTGAACTGCAGTACTAGTAAAACTGGATTAAAACTAAAGCTATTCCTGTACCAGGCCATGATGGCCCATAGGGTTGTGAGACGTTGAGGGTCCCACATTATCTAGACAATCGGCTCAAAGATGGCGGTAAGGTTGTCAGCCTTACGCGCCAGCCGCGCTTTACTCCCCAAGAAAATTATTTAATTAATTCCTGGTACTCATTTCTGTTAAAGGCTGAGTAAAATTGAATACAATAATATTAATTACATTAAAATACTTGGCGTATAAATACAATAAATTAAACTATGTAAAACAAAAGTTATAAAGCAAGAATAAAATTCTTCGAGTGATGCTTTACATCATCAAGTCTTTCGTTTGTTTTTGTGATTTTGTTGTGTTTCCACGGACAAATTGAAGTATTCTATATTTTTTGTATATATAATAAACTGTTTTGGAGCCTCGTGATGTAAATGTAGTAATATTAATGTTAATTATTTAGTCGGACCCTCATCTTTCAAAGTATTGTCCGTTCTGTACGGAATGTAAACAACAAGCCAAACTTGGCACTGACCTTGATATAGTTGTGTTGTGACGGTTATAATAAAGAAATTGTATATTATAACACAACAGAATGCAGGAAATGAAAAAGAAAAGTACAGAACTTACCTTTAGTTTCTCATATTCATCGACAAATGCCGAGACAGAGTTCAGGGAGAGCAAAATAGAAAGAGCGTGGTTTCTTTCAGTCTCTACAGACGATGATGAAATAATACACTTTTCCTTTGAAACCCTTTACTCATTTCGCATGATCACATAGTCATTTTACCCGACTTTACATATTATATGAAGTTGAGAAGAGACTAAATGTTAGTGTAAGATTCAAAATTCTTACTTATCTTCAGCAGCCAATCAGAGGCTGGTAGCCGCATACATTCATGTCGATCTACCAAGAAATATAATTAAATAAATATTATTATAGCAGATACAATGAATCCTGAACTGAAGCACAGACGAGTCGGTAAAGCAGTAGCGTGTCACGTGCACTCGCAACTTAAGTTTACCGACTGCCGTTGTGGGTTATATAACAATGTTCTATCAACTGCTGTAATTTGTTAGCTTCAAACACTGTTGTAAATTCTGAGAATCATAAGCCGAAACAAGTATTTCATGATTATTTCTTGTCACATATGGAGAAACTGATGAAATTCTGGTGAAGAAGAGAATGTAAATACTGTAAAGCTATCCCTGTAAGAGGCTGTGGAGGCCCATAGGGCTGTGAGACGTCGAGGCTCCCACATTTTCTAGACAATCGGCTCACAGATGGCGTAATTTATGAGCCTTACGCACCGGCCGCCCCTTAACTACAGGAAGATTCCTAGTACTCATCTCTCTTAGACGAGGATTCGACCTCATGACCATAATGCGGCTGTAAGGATTAGGTAAAATAAAAAATCCAATCGAACCGGCGACCTTCCGACTTGTATCATAGTTGTAAGTAATACATTACTAGGGCTGCGCCATAGCTCAAGAGGTTAGTCGCTGGCTTACCACCGCGGCGGCCCGGGTTTGATCCCGGGTCTGGTCAAGTGGGATTTTTGGTGGACAAAGTGGCGCTGGGGCAGGTTTTCTCCGAGTACTTCGGTTTCCCCTGCCAATCTTCATTCCACCAATTGATCCACAATCACCCTCACCATCATCTGGGGCTGGTACAATAGGCCAGAAGTGGCCGTAGTACAAGAGACTTAGTCCCACCCCATTAACAGTAAAAAAAAAAATACATTACTATAAATCTATACGTAGAGGTATACGTGACTGGACCTGGAATTCTGCCAGGAAAGCTCCGATACACTGGTTCAAGATGGTTCAAATTGAAGTTATGAACCGAATTAAGGACCGTGGGAAAATTGTGGAAGACAGGCACAGCCGCAATAGAAGCGTGGCACATCCGAAAACACATTTCTTCCAGTAGCACTGGCCATGTCTTCATCATCTGCCAGTAAATCCTCTTCACGTGACGTACCGTGAAATTGTCTGCCAGTTGCACTTATAATTTTTTATCTGTTCCTTCTTTGTCTAACATGGTTAAATTGTAAAGCAGACAGAAGACCACGATTGCGCTCAAGAATGAAATAAGTTGTTTCCCTAGTTAAGTATATGCTGTGCATTATATACAAGTGAGAGAACCGCATAATGAGGAGCTTCATAAATTATGCTCCCTGCCAAATATAATTACAACGATATATTCAAGGGCGATAATACCATGACTTAGAGCACGGAGAAGAGAGGAGTGCAAACGGGGTTTCGGTAGGAAAACCTGATGGAAAGAGACCACTAGGAAGATCTAGGTGTAGATGGAAAGATACTGTTATAATGGATCTTAGAGAAATGGAATCATGGCGTGAAATGGATTCATTCGGCTCATGATAGAGACCAGTGGCGTATCTTATGAACACGGTATTTTCCAATCCATAAAATGTCCAGAATTTTATAACGATTCAGCAGATCTGGTTAGTTGGTTAGTTGGTTCGTTATTACAGGTACTTTAACTTTGTTATATTTTAGCGTCCTGCTGCACTGATCCATGTCCATGATTTATTCCAGCCATCCTACAGTGCATACACTCATCCACTTCACTCTTCTCTCCCGCACTACATGTTTCGGCACAAAGGTGCCATCTTCAGGTGTTTTTCGATTTACGTTAAACTACTTCACTGCATGCCCTGCTGTTTTCATACTAAAATAACTAAAATATATGTTCATCATATATATTGATAAATATTAAATATTAAAAATATTAAAACTGTTCAGGATTTTTTATCCCTACGTCGCATCTCAATACGCGAGTCACACCCATCCTCTTCTATCGGAGCACTCTTCCTACTTTCGTGTGTGTATTGTGCTTTGTGTTGTGTCTTGCTCCTGTGACTGCGTGTGTTATGCTGCTGGGCCTGTTGGGCATAACTTTGTTATGCATCAGTAAAATGCTTGTACTCTGACTGTAAGAGAAACATTTGCATGAGCTGAAGAATCTGACAACGCGACTGAGGAGATCTGGGACCTAATTTGATAATTATTACAATAGTATCGTACATAATAATTATATAATTTTTAGTAAAATTTAAAATTGTTTTACACTGTTTACCAAATATTATTACAATAATCAATTCGAAAAGGGTGACATGGATAGGGCATGTAGCACACATGCAAGAGATGGGAAGTGTACAGCGATTCAAAGAGTAAATTACTGTCAGGGTTTCCGTGGCCTATAATTTTCAAACTTTACGTGTGATGATAGGCGCATTTTCGAAATGTTTAGCTTTCTGCAATGTTGATCCTATAAGTAATTAACCTTTCTGAGCTACACCTTTATATTTTCATAAGCAGTTTTATTTTGTATTTCAGTTTTGAAAATTATAGGTCACTGAAATCCCCAAAACAATTTAGAATCACTCTGTATATACAAAATTTTAATTAAAAAAATGAAGTTAAGAAGCCACTTGGTAGACCCAGGCATAGATAGAGGGATACTACTGAACTTTATTAATAGGGCTTCGGAATGTAAGCTGGATTCATAGAAATTAAGTAAGGTGCAGTGACCGAATACTTTTAACACGGCAGTGAAGTTTCCAGTTCATCAAAAGGCAGGAATCTTCTGGATCAACTGAAGCATAAGGTTAGGAACAGCCTTAACCACTCTAAAAACACACCTCGCTTCATCAGCATACTCACGTGTTTGTATATATGATCTTCATTCTTATTCTGAGAACATATGCACGAAAAGTTTCCTTCTGCTCTTTGTTATTAGTGTCTGTCAACCTTAAGTTGGGACTATTGGTACCAGAAAATAGGATGAGCGCTGTCCCATATGTCCATAATTGATAATTTTTTCGACGGTTGAAATCAACCAGAATTGTCAAATATTTATATTCATTACTAATAAAAGTTGGGGCACGCTTAGCGTAGTTGGTTGAGGCACTATGCTACAAGCCGGAAGGTCGCGGGATCGAATTGGATTTTTCAATTGACCTAATCCTTCCAGCCGCACTATGTCCCCGGATTCGACTCAGCCTCTAACAGAAACGAGTACCAGGAGTTCTCGTAGGGATAAAGGGTGGCTGGCTCGTAAGGCTGACAATCTTACCGCCATCTATGAGCCGACTGTCTAGAAGATGTGAGAGCCTCGACCTTTCACGACTCCATGGGCCTTCACGGCCTGTTACAGGAACAGCTTTACCTTTTTCTTACTAATAAAAATAGACTTTTTAAACTGTACTATCGTAGTGTTTAAAACACAAAATATTTGTATTAAAAATATATTGACATGGACCGCTACATGCCCTGCCCATTTCGCAGCTTCAGTGAAGTTAACGCCAAAATAATTTACTCTGTGCTACATCAGTCCCATTCTCACAACCTGTTATCCTACGATACATTGTAGTACTCTCGTTCAATTTCTTTTGTTGCATTCCAATTGTGTAAACATTTTTGTATGCCCATGCGTAATGCATTTTTGGCTCAACATAATTTTATTCAGAAGCCTAATAAGATGCTATGACCAATTTTTTGGCTTTACAGTCCTTTTCAAACTAAAAAAGCATACCTCACTTGAAGGTCTTAGCCCGCGCCTTAGCTCAAGCGGTTAGTCGCTTGCTTCCCACCGCAGCGGCCCGGGTTCGATCCCGGGTCTGGTCAAGTGGAATTTGTGGTGGACAAAGTGGCGCTGGGGTAGGTTTTCTCCGAGTACTTCGGTTTCCCCTGCCAATCTTCATTCCACCAATTGCTCCACAATCACCCTCACCTATCATCTGGGGCTGGTACAATAGGCCAGAAGTTGCCGCAGTACAAGGGACTTAGTCCCACCCCACTAGCATTAAAAATTAAAAAAAAAAGTACTTGAAGGTCATGTTCGCTCTCTGTCTGATGGTCTATCAACGCTTATACCGTTGAACAAGTTTTCTTAAAATTAAATATGAGAGACTTTCACTAACAGTTATCGAATACTTAGGATTTTCATCCATATGGATCCATAATAAACCCTACTTTACAGAAGACCACGAATCGTTTAATAGATACTGTTGGGAATCGATATGGGAGACATTCACGAAGAACTATCTGGCAATTTCGATTTTCAGTCATATTAATTCGTAATAAAATTTTGTTTATACAAGGTCATAAATTAATATTTCAGTATATCACAAAAATCTTTCAGAGATAATGCTAAAATTTATATTCCAAATTTCCAGCAATCTTGTTGAGCACTTCCGGTTTTGAATTATATGGATCCTTTATAAAGCCTAGTTTACAAAAGGCCGTAAATGGACTCATTAATCGAAGGTTTCAATAGGTCCCTTACCTTAATGCAATAAAATGTTTAGTTGACTGGTATCCTAGTTTCAATTTACATAAAATGAAATTTTGTACACAACACACAGTTATTGAGAACCACAACATATCACTAACACATTCAGAGGATACCAAGTTCGAATCCCGCCTTGGGAGCAAGAAGTCTAATTGATGTTTACACTGCCTTCCCTCGGTCTTCCAGGTGGATGTTGGGACAGAGCCTTAATTTATGCAACGACACTCTCCTCCCATGACCTAGCCCATCATAGACATTGAATATAATTTATTTCACGATACATAACCTCAGTAATTGGTAGAACGTCTTATAATGGCCTCATAAATAGGCAGACGATCACAACAGCTGTATTATTTCAGAGTAAGAAAGAGTAGTTAATGATAGGGCTGCTATGTGTTTCGTGTTTCCGACAAATTATTAGTAAAGTGATATTAATTATACGTATATAAACTGTTTTGGAGATCGTGAATTGCTGTCTTTGCTGCTCCCCATTCCAGCTGCTACTTTCTTATTTTGTCCTGGCTTTGTTCCTTTCTTAACTAAGTCCTCCCTTCGTCTCCCAGCTTTCCCTACACATGCTGCCCTTTCCTTTCTCCCTCTCACTCTCTATAACGTGTTCTCACTTGCTTCTTGCATGTAGCCTCCTCCTTTGTCATTTTTATCCTGTTTTCGTTTCCTTCCAACCATTAAACTTCTTTTACATAAGATAACTTAAGGTGAAGTTATCATTGGGCTTTAATTAATTAAACACCACAGCATGAAAACGCAGAGAGGAGCACAGTTACAGCTCCACCATTCTTAATCTCTAATCTAGAGGGAAGTGAGTGGTCAGCTTCACGCTCTTGCAGCATTACCCCCGAGACACAACCCCCGGTAACCATTGTATAGGAGGCTGGGCTGGCCCCAGAGCCGGCCTGGATGTCATAGAGAATAGAAGAGTCTCTTTCCCATGCCACGACTAGAGTCCCAACCCCCATATCGTCCAGCCCATAGCGTAGTAGCTATACCGACTGAACTATCCCTTTTTCCTTTCAGCTGTCTGTTCTTTATTCATACCCTGTTCATATATGTAATTCCACCGTCCTTTGGCACTCATATTCGCCCAGCAGCCTTCTTTATGCATATTCCTTTCTTTGGTACATGTGAATTTCTTTCTTCAACAAACTGTCATTTTCTTTTTAGTCTGTGGCTTGCTTGTGTGTCCCAGCCTCATTATTTTGCGTTAGTTATGCATTCTGTAGGGGCACGCGGTAGCGTAGTTGGTTGAGGCACTATAATACAAGCCGGAAGGTCGCAGCTTCAAGTCCCGATGAGGTCACTGGATTTTCTTTCAATTGACCTAATCCTTCCAGCCGCACTATGGCCCTGGGGTCGACTCAGCCTCTAACAGAAATGAATACCAGGAATATTCTTCGGGGCAAAAGGCGGCCGGCGCGTAGGCCTGATAACGTTCCCGCCATCTATGAGCCAATAGTCTAGAAAATGTGGGAACCTCAATATCTCTCAACCCTATGGGTCTGCACGGCCTGTTATAAGGATACCTTTACGTTTTTAATTCATTCAGTCGTCTCATTCTTATGTTAGATTTTAAGAGTAGGCCTGAGATCGCACGGGGTCAAATTTTAGATTTATATATTGTAATCTACTTACCGTTTATTGAAACTAACTCTCGGGTATCCCACATAGATTATCCTCGGAACTTCTCAGAACCCCTTGAAGTATACGATTTTATTTGATTTGGTGTGAAAAAAAAGTGTCTTTTGATATATGACGCCATGCATTCCGGTAAGAATCTCACTGACCTTTAGAATGAACATACTCGTATTGCCTCCTGTGGCCTCCTTCTTGCTGGCCAATTGCTTGGCTTATTTTTAGACCCTCAAGATGGAGGCGGTATATTCTGCCGAAACGTCAGCAAATTTATTCTTTTAGACCACACAGCATTGCAACTCAGAAGATGGTACTCTTTCTTGTTTATAGCTTTCCGCAATGACTTAAGTATTACTCATTGCGTCTATTTCGACAATACATATCTGTCATAATTCACAAATATTTGCAATAGACTTTTATATGTTCCCGCCCTCTTGTAACTTCCTCTTTTATTATTTTATTGCATTTAGTTCCGGCCCGCTACTGAATATCTGTTGCTTCCTTCTACTGAAGTGAGATTTATCTGCCTGTTTGGTAACCAGTAGCATGATCAGTAGGAAACCATTACGTGGTT
Organism: Cryptotermes secundus; assembly: GCF_002891405.2. Classification (NCBI taxonomy): domain Eukaryota; kingdom Metazoa; phylum Arthropoda; class Insecta; order Blattodea; family Kalotermitidae; genus Cryptotermes; species Cryptotermes secundus. Next base: position 695,098 of record NW_019722433.1, on the reverse strand, counting down.
TTTAGGGTTTACTATGACATGGACAGTGATCATTTCCCGATCTTTCATTGTCCGTTCTTTGTAAGTATCCAATCCCTTCAATATCGCCGATGATCGAAAGTTCACTATACAATAAAAGACATAAATATAGAATTATTAATAAATCATTCCAATACGATATTTATTTACTCATGGAGCTGAGCCCTTCTTGAGGAGAAGCAAAATCTGCAGCTACTCAATAATTTCCCAGCATTTTATGGAACCCAAAAGTTCATTACCATGTTCACAAGAGCCCTCCACTGGTCCCTATCTTGAGCCAGATCAATCCAATCCATACGATCCCATCCTATCTCTCTCAAATTCATTTTAATATTGTACACCCACCTACGCCTTGATCTTCCCAGTGATCTCTTTCCTTCTGGCTTTCCCACCAATATCCTATACGCATTCCTCTTCTCCCCCATTCGTGCTACATGCTCTGCCTACCTCATCCTCCTTGACTTTATCATTCTAATCGAAGAGTACAAGTTATGAAGCTCCTCATTATGTAGTTTTCTCCAACCTCCTGTCACTTGAAGAAAGCAGTCTTCTGGGATTTGGCACCGTGTATATGTGGTGTTAACCGACGTTTCGGAGGAACGTATCGCCTCAATCTTCAGGGTAGAAGAAAAAATATAAGAAATCTGCAAAGCGAAGAGAACGTGAGAACCGGTAAAAGCAGACCTCCTGTCACTTCATCTCTCTTTGATCCAAATATTCTCCTCAACACCCTGTTCTCAAACACCCTCAGTCTATGTTCCTCCCTTAATGTCAGAGACCATGTTTCACACCCATACAGAACCACAGGCAAAATTATAGTTTCTTATATTCTAATTTTTATGTTTTTTGACAGCAGACGAGAAGACAGAAGGTTCTGGACTGAATGGTAGCAAGCAGTACTCGAGTATTCTGATGCGATTCTTATCCTAAAATATTATTGGTATACTCAAGATGTTAAAGACACGCTTTAAAAAGAATCTGACGTGAAGCCCATTCGCTTTCCTCATACGTAATTATAAGTAAAGGTAAAGGTAAAATTATCCCTATACTTAATTAGTTAAACACCAAACCATGAAGGCGTTTGTGGGAGCGAATGTATAACCCCACCATTCTTCGACCTCGGCACTATATGGAGTTGAGTGGTCAACTTCACGCTCCTGTCGCTTTACCCTTGTGAAAGTTATCCCTGTACCCATTGGATTGAAGCCGGTGTGGAAGCTGTGGAGCAGAAAAACATTTCTTACTCCTGCCGGGAATCGAGCCCCTGCCTTCCAACCTGTATCCTGTCGCTTTACCGACTGAGATATTTCGTCTCCAAGTATAGTCATTACAGATTATAAATACATATTATATATTAGCGACCACAAATCCTGGATATCCCTTAAAAGCTTGCTTCGTACTTCCCCCCCACCCCCTCCAATACCCTTGTTATTTATTCCCGTCATATATCGCACCTGCACCCTTTTGCTTTCGCGTCTTCTCTATATGATACTTGTATTTTCTTTCTTCCAGAAACTTCATCTCAGAGTTGTGTTTTTCCTCCCTGGCGTCCGCTATTCACTCAAGTTCTCATGCGTCTTATCATACTACTCTCTCCTACCCACCCCACTGCCTATTAATTTGATAGGTGCCATATTTCTAGTCTCGGCTCCTTTCGTCATTTTTCTGATGTTCCTCCTCTCTCATTCTATCTTCCAATTCATTGCGCTCGTAAATTATAAAGTACCACTTACCCCCACATTAATTCCTGACTCCTATCTTGCTTCTTACGACCTGTTTACTGCTGACCCTCTCTTCAAAATCTCAATTCCCATTTCCCTCCTACCCTCCTAGTCCTAAATTGTTCACTCTCACTGTCACATTCACTCTCTTCAGATTTTTACCCTATATTTTACTGTCGCATTGTTGAACTACTTAATGCCCTTATTGTCTTTTCTGTCTCTTATGGCTTACTGTTCCAGTCTGTTTATCTCTATCATTTACAGGATACTGGATGAAGAGACACAGTTCTCGCACGGTTTTCCTAAGCACTTATAGATATGTGTCAGGAGGATACCCTGAAATAAACTACTATCAATCCTTCCAACGTCCTTCTAAATAAAAAATCCTAATATCTCATTATCGTTTTCAGAGAAGCTCTCTTCACTATCAGTTCTTATTTAGAACATCCAGCACACGTCTCGTCACTTATAATCATCCTATGTAGCATGTAGCTCAGAACACAAGTCTAAACAAAACTGAGAATCCATTGTAGATGCAAGCGCAAAATTTTTACTACTAATCATCCTGTTTACCTCCCAGAACCAGCATGGTAATTACTAATCAGCCTTTGTAGATTGTAGCTCATGCTTCGTCATCACTAATTATCATGTTTAGCTCCCTCCGTATGTCTGGCTACAGCTAATCGTCCTGTGTAGCTCCATCCGTATGTCTGGCCACAGCTAATCATCCTGTGTAGCTCCCTCCGTAGGTCTGGTTACAGCTAATCGTCCTGTGTAGCTCCCTCCGTATGTCTGGCTACAGCTAATCGTCCTGTGTAGCTCCATCCGTATGTCTGGCCACAGCTAATCATCCTGTGTAGCTCCCTCCGTAGGTCTGGTTACAGCTAATCGTCCTGTGTAGCTCCCTCCGTATGTCTGGCTACAGCTAATCGTCCTGTGTAGCTCCATCCGTATGTCTGGCCACAGCTAATCATCCTGTGTAGCTCCCTCCGTAGGTCTGGTTACAGCTAATCGTCCTGTGTAGCTCCCTCCGTATGTCTGGCTACAGCTAATCGTCCTGTGTAGCTCCATCCGTATGTCTGGCCACAGCTAATCATCCTGTGTAGCTCCCTCCGTAGGTCTGGTTACAGCTAATCGTCCTGTGTGGCTTCCTTCATATGTCTGGCTACAGCTAATCGTCCTGTGTAGCTCCATCCGTATGTCTGTCTACAGCTAATCGTCCTGTGTAGCTCCATCCGTAAGTCTGGCTGCAGCTAATCGTCCTGTGTAGCTCCATCCGTAAGTCTGGCTGCAGTTTATCATCCTGTGTAGCTCCCAGTTCCAGTTTGGTTATTACTAATCATCCTTTGTAGATCTAGCTCATGATTCGTCATCACTAATCATCCTGTGTAGCTCCATCCGTATGTCTGGCCACAGCTAATCGTCCTGTGTAGCTCCCTCCATATGTCTGGCTACAGCTAATCGTCCTGTGTAGCTCCATCCGTATGTCTGGCCACAGCTAATCGTCCTGTGTAGCTCCCTCCATATGTCTGGCTACAGCTAATCGTCCTGTGTAGCTCCATCCGTATGTCTGGCCACAGCTAATCGTCCTGTGTAGCTCCCTCCATATGTCTGGCTACAGCTAATCGTCCTGTGTAGCTCCATCCGTATGTCTGGCCACAGCTAATCGTCCTGTGTAGCTCCCTCCATATGTCTGGCTACAGCTAATCGTCCTGTGTAGCTCCATCCGTATGTCTGGCCACAGCTAATCGTCCTGTGTAGCTCCCTCCATATGTCTGGCTACAGCTAATCGTCCTGTGTAGCTCCATCCGTATGTCTGGCCACAGCTAATCGTCCTGTGTAGCTCCCTCCATATGTCTGGCTACAGCTAATCGTCCTGTGTAGCTCCATCCGTATGTCTGGCCACAGCTAATCGTCCTGTGTAGCTCCCTCCATATGTCTGGCTACAGCTAATCGTCCTGTGTAGCTCCATCCGTATGTCTGGCCACAGCTAATCGTCCTGTGTAGTTCATTCCATGCGTCTAGTCACAGCTAATCCTCCTGTTTAGCTCCCGCCGTATGTCTGACTACAGTTAATCATCCTGTGTAGCGCCCTCCGCATATCTGGCTCCAGTTAATCGTCCTGTGTAGTTCCCTCCTTACGTCTGGTCACAGCTAATGATCCTATGTAGCTCCCAGTTCCAGCTTGGTTATTGCTAATCATTCTTTGTAGGTCCCGGCCCACATCTGGTCACTACTACCCCATATTTTGTATAACCTAGTCCAAACTTGGTTACTGTTTACCATCCTTTGCGGCCCTCAGGAAAGTCTGGTAACTGCTGATCATCCTCTGTACCTCGAAACTCACATCTTGTCACTAATAATCATACATGTACAGTGGTTAGTCGCAATGTGAGATTAGACTGAGAAGAGGTGGAAAACAGTGAGACAAGCATTTCACCATAGTTAGTACTGAAGACAGTGCCTTTGTTCATATTATAAAAAGGGAACTGCAGGAATAGGAAGACACTGAAAGGTGCATATTCAACCTATAGTAGGGACACATTCTTGTAATTTCTAGTTCATAAGTGATAAAAGTAGGCAAGNAAAATAACAATGTGTTTTTTAAATGTTAAATTTTAGACTGGGTTTCAGTGTGGCAGCAACGTTAAGAGTATACACCTGATGATGGCCGATAGAGGCCGAAACATGTAGTGTAGAAGAGAACAAGATCAAAGACATATAATATATATTGTTTGCACTTGGGACGGAGTGTGTATCATTTATCGTGTAGAGTGCAACAGGATGCTAAGATATAATATTGTCTGGTAACTGCTGATCATCCTCTGTACCTCGAAACTGACATCTTGTCACTAATAATCATACATGTACAGTGGTTAGTCGCAATGTGAGATTAGACTGAGAAGAGGTGGAAAACAGTGAGACAAGCATTTCACCATAGTTAGTACTGAAGACAGTGCCTTTGTTCATATTATAAAAAGGGAACTGCAGGAATAGGAAGACACTGAAAGGTGCATATTCAACCTATAGTAGGGACACATTCTTGTAATTTCTAGTTCATAAGTGATAAAAGTAGGCAAGAGGAAATAATCGAATGTCAGCAAGGAAAGAAACGGAGCTAAACAAAGTGAATACATCTAAAAAGAAAGAACAGAACATGAGAGCTAAAAGATTGTGACAGGTAAAAGAATATCAGAATAAAAACTGTTATTAAATAAAAGATTCTCTTGTGGTCTGATAAGTGATAATCAAGAAATATAATATTCTGGTGAGTAAATCTATAATTAAAACCCCACTTTTATGAAATGTGTTACTCGTATTCTCCCATTAAAGACTCCTACTATTTAAAATATATACATACCATTATCTTTTTAGCAACAGCTGCAAATTAGGACCGGAAGTCCACCACTAAACTGGGTGAAGTTGTGACATCTTTATAAACACACCTTTCAATCATCCCTGCATGCCGATTAAGCAACAAGAAAGTTTTTGTCGTTATTGAATGTGTTAAGAATTATCATAAAGGGGATTAATTAGTTATGATGACATATTTGTATCCTTAACATCATGCCGGAGACACAAATAAGTCTGTCATTCATGTTTTCCTGCTGTTTAAATAGACGGTGTAAACAGATGTGGTTCCATCAGGAATCCAGTGTTTTGGTAATATCAGTTTGGCATCTGCAAAGAGAAAAAATATAATTACTATGAGCTCACCAATTATCCTTCTATCTCAGCCCTCATAAAGGCTTAATTTAAGTCTAAAAGATAATGTATTTATATTATTTTAGATAAGATATAATATATTCTATGTTTTTGTTCATCATAATTACTGATTATATTTAAAATGATTAGAGCATGGATATTATTCTTTTCCTGTAGAATCTCAATGGAAAAACATATTACATATTACATTCAAAATAAAGCCATTTTTCTTATTCTTGTCTAGAAAATGGACATATATGCAATACATGATCATTTCTCGCTCACTAATGGAGATGAGCCCTTCTTGAGAAGCTGCCAATTGTGCAGCTACTCAAGAACTTCCCAGCATTTTATGGAACCCGACGGTTCATTACCGTGTTCACAAGAGCCCTCCACTGGTACGTATCGTGAGCCAGACAATCCAATCCATACCATTCCATTCTATCTCTTCTATGATCCATTTTAATATCGTCAACCCAGCTACGTCTTGGTCTTCCCAGTGGTCTCTTTCCTTCTGACTTTCCCACCAATATCCTATATGCATTCCTCCTCTCCCCATTTGAGCTACATGCCCTGCCCATCCCATCCTTCTCTCCTCAGCACCCTGTTCTCAAACACCCTGTGTATGTTCCTCACTTAATGTCAAATACCAATTTTCACACCCATACATAACCACAGGAAAAATTATGGTCATTTCATTTCTAGTTCTTCCAAAATAAGCAGAGGCAGACTGTATCTGGCGATTCAAAGAAAAGAAGGATTTAAAAGCCAAATCATCAACGAAAACAGTGTACAGATAATATTTTCTTAAATTCCAACTGTATTCTCACGTGCACGATTCGAGTAATTCGTGTGTGAATTTTATTCAGCTTAATTTATTTTAAGTACCACATTACTGTACGGCATAACGTGACATTTAAATATATCTTTAACTCGTCTGTTTCATGGAAATCTATTTACTTGGCACTCTATATTGCACAAGTATTATCGTATGTAATTTTCATTCATTTAATTTATTTTAGGACTCAAATCACAGAGGAACCTAAGCATTGTTGACAGTACCTAGGTATGGGTATAAACCTTTAGAAAGACTCCTGGAATGTAAATTACAAATCCCTTGAAATAAATTACGTAGACTATAAATTATTTTACAATATATTAGAGAATATTTTATGGAAAATTACAGGTTTCAAGAAAATGACTAAAAGTAAAAAAGTAAGGTATTCCTGTAACAGGCCGTGGAGTTCCATAGGATTTGAGATGTTGAGGTTCCCACATTTTATAGACAATCGGCTCATAGATGGCGGTAAGGCTGTCAGCTTTACGCGCCAGCCGCCCTTTACCCCTAAAAACATTCCAAGAATATTCCTGGTACTCATTTCTGTTAGAGGCTGAGTCGACACCAGGGTCACAGTGCGGCAGGAAGGATTAGGTAAATTGAAACATATCCAATGACCTGATCAGGATTCGATCCCGCTACCTTCTGGCTTATAGTGCCTCAACCAACTACGCTACAATACATGTCAGGGAGAGACATGATATAGATACTGCCTAGGAGCTGCACAGTGTTCGAGTGTTCGATACCCAGCACGAGCAAGAGAATTTTTGCTATCCCACTCAGCGTCCAGACCAGCTCTAAATCCCAACCAACCTCCTATAGGATCGGCACTGGGCCCACTTCCCTGGGGTAAAGAGACTGAGTCGCGAAGCTAACCTTCACCTCCATCTCTTGCCGAGGTCAAGAATGGTGGCTCTATACCTCCACTCCCCCATATGTCAGCATAGCATAGTTCTTAATTACTTAAACAAAGGGGCAATTTTAGCTTTACCAATAAATGTTTTGCTCCAGTGTGGATGTGCATAAAGTCGTTTTTTTTTTAGTATTTCATCCTATTTTTATGCTTTCGCAGCATCATTTTAATAAATTTACAGTTGCAAGTGCCACAACCAAATACTACATTATCCTAGGTTCAAGCGATATTCTTAAGATGAATCAAAAGCTTCTTTCCAAAGGCATGTTATTAAACTGAGTCATGTACAGCAACACTGTGTTTCGGAAGCTAAGTATACTTCCATTATGAGGGTAACTTATTAAACGTACTCTGTTGTGTAAACTACATGAATATTTGAGCTAAGATCGGGAATATTTAATATAACGGATCCTACACAGTAATTTACTAAAGAAGGAAGAAGAGAGTAAAACAATCCATGTGTTTAACTGATTAAGTACTACGCCATGAAGGCGCATGGGGGAGTGGATATATGGATCCGCATTTTCTTGATCTCGGCACTAGTTTGCACTGAGTGGTTAGCTTCACGGCCCGGCCGCTTTGCCCTGAGGGAAAGAGACCTCGGTACCCAATGGAGAGGAGGCTGGGTGGTTACAGAACCGGTCTGGAGGACATGGAGAAGAGAAAAATTGTGACCCTACCGTGACTCGAACTCCGACCCCTCTTATCCACCAGCCACTAGCCAGTCGCTATACCCACTGCGCTCTCCCGGCTCGCATGTGTCAGCACAATTTTAATTTTTAAAATTTAGTTAGTTGTTTTCTTGCATAGAGAATTGCGTGTGATGAGGGTAGTTGAGGCTTTAGTTACGGCATTTAGCAGAACAAGCCAATGGTGGCAGCACTGTCTGTTCTTGTGTGGACAGACCTACCTCATATCAGTCAGTTCGGTAGTTCCCCGAGCGGGCGCTGTTTCATTTCCAGGATTACGCTAATGCTTCTTCGTTTCAATTTTATCATTTTGAAATTTCAATTTTCTTTCTCCCTTTTTCATTTCACTTTCTTTTCCTTCTCTTCCTCCTTTCTATGACTCCCCTCGCCGCATGCTGGCCAGCCGTCTTCTGTTACAGCAGCGGCTTCTGTGCCGTTTCCAATCTGGACTCGAAGTTAGTGGGGAGGGGAGTCTCTATTCTCTATATCCCCTGCTCCCGGTCCTTCTCATCAGTTCGTCTTCAGGATTACTCCCTTTCCTCTTCCTAGTATCCGGATTTTAGGCTCAGAATCCCCTCCCCCAACATACCCCCTTGTCTATGACATTTCCCCTTTTTTATTTATACGTCTCTTAGTGTGGTACCTCTCTTTTTCTTGCCTCAATCAATGGGCTTGCCTGTGTCCTCAGTGGCTTTTCAATTAAACTGGACTGTTGGGGGGGGGGAGGTTGGGGTTATGTGGCTCGTATTAGCGGATGAGCTCCTCTAGGGACAGACCTCGGTCCTCTGACCAATAATGGAAGGACAGAATTGGTTTTATCTCGACATATATATGGCTTAAAACAGAATACGGCCTAAACGAAATCTCTGATTGCCCCTTTTTTATCCGAGTGGATTATGTGCCACGCTAATAAGCGATGTATTAGAGTTTATTGGGCTGAAGTATTGTCTGCGAAAATGTTCCTCGACTATCGGTACAATAAGATTTTTCTCTACTGAATCGCAAGGAAAATGTATTAGACATAAGCTCACATGCTTCCTTATTAAGATATTAATGAAGTTTTGAGTTGTACTTAAAAAGAAACGATTTAAATTACGCAAGGAATACAATCCTGTTATTTTCTACGGATCATTTGTTTTCATAAATTTCAGTTATCACTTCGTAATTTATTTTGCGCTTATTTCTAGTCTACCGTTTAAGTTCCCATGGTGTAGTGACATGTGTACCCATTGCTAGGCAACAGCTCGGTAAACAAACGCACGCGACAATAGGATATGAATTGCTAAGTAACGGACCAGTAAACAGGCCTCCTTAACAACACAAGTATGTTTTTTGTGTGGTCCTTGCCGAAGGGTCACGAAAGGATACAGTAAGAAGATGGGACCAAGTAGTAGGATCAAAAGTCAAGTAGAGAACTGGAGTCAGAAGTGAAGAGTCGAATTTCGAGACGTACGTCTGTCGGGATATGATCTTGGTAGCCGCAGAACAAGGGCAAGAAAGGAACTAGGCGGTGCAAAGAAGACTTCATGTGTGACTTGAAGTGATTAGTGTTACTGTTATAAATCCGTTGCCAGGAAACGTCTAGTGAAAGCATTGCAGAGGAAAGCCGTTGTGGATAGTGTTACAGTTATTTGTAGTTAAGACCTAAGTGGTAAATAAACCTATTCACCAATCCAAACCCCGTCTATAGTCACTAAAACACGCGACAATGTAAATGGTCTCTGTTAGTAGCCGCTGATTGGCCTGAGGTAATCTGAATTTGTTGCCTCGATGCAATAGAAGGGAATCTACTTTTCACAATAAATAACGGATATGAAGCTTCAATGATTACAGTTTAGAAGAAAGTTACACTAACAGATTGCATCAGAGTGAGATGATCTGGCCCCCACACAAGTAACTTAGACTTTGAAGATGAATACTAATTTCCTATGGTTCATTGTGAGATCAAAATTAATTTCACGTCACACCGGAGGGTGTCGTCCTTCATGAAGCAGTGAACTGATATGGGAAGCCCTCTCCTGATCCCCTAAAAGTAAAAACAATGCCCCCTTACGGATATTTTTTGTTTTTGTGTTATCGTTATTTATACATTGCAATGGGTTCGATGAAAGTTTCTGTTTGACAAGATTCACAGGTTAGAAAAGTGGAACTTTATGCATGCTGTAGACGGCCGGATAGGTTCATTAAAAAGAAATCTATCCCTTGTATCAATATCATATTGTAGGGGCTAGTTTATTAAACGTGTATAATGCTAGGTAAGATAAAGTTGAAAGTTAGATTCTGTATGCAAGGTAGATAATATATTCGCCAGTAGTCGAACGCTTTGGTAGGGATGGTAGGGGTAGCAGGTATAAATCACCGCATGTGCCTGCAGAATAGGTATTTGCAATTTGTTCCCCAATAATCAACCGTATGCAATCAGAAATACGGGCCTGTCCTGCTACTCTGAGATATGAATTGAATGGAAGGGTTGGTAGAGAAGGAAAGAGGGTGTAGGAGGGGTGGAAATGGAGGGTTGAACTTGTATAGCTCGCTGTTTTCGATATCTCGAACGTGTCGGAAATTGCATGGCCAGCTTTGAATAATACTACAAGCTGTAGTGTTAGTCTGCAAGTGTCCATATCATAATGTTACATGTATATATGTGATCATGCGTATGTGATATGTCATGGGTCCTCATTTACAGCCGCCTCTCTTATGCAGGATATCCTAGTCTCGAATGCAAGCAAGCTAGACAGTCAGTCAGTCATTCACATTTGCGAGAATCGACTTCATGTCAGGTCCCTAAAACCATGCATCACAGTAACCAGCACAGCAACGTACGCTAGCATCCTCCTCAGTCCTATACTAGGATGTGCTATGGAAATTACATTAGCTTCCGCTGTCCGAGATCCAACCCTCTCCCTCCAAGTTTGTTCGTCCGTCCGTTCGCCGGTGGGCAGCCATGACTGATTGAGCAACAGAGGTCAGAATGATGGTCCATCACACAACTGGACAGCTCGCCACGACACATGACACATGGACACAGACCGTCACTCTGTGACACTGCCTTGTATCAACGATGAAAATCAGCAGAAGAGATGAGAGGAAATTTGGATTTGCAATCATCAGCGTCATCAGCATCCACGTCATTCATCATAATGATTACTAAAAGCTTACTCTATCAGTTTATACCCCTCTAGCTCGCCCAAATGACGATGAAATTAGGCTCCATAACATCAGAGATAATGGGCCATAGACAACATTTTGCTACGTATTTACCTCATAAATGGCCATTACTTAATAAATTAATCGATGTTATTTTAAAATAAATGACATTCAGTAGTGAAATAAATATTTATTTATATTCATAATGTAAAAATACATATAATAAAGTGGAATTATGTTAAGATTAGTGTTTCATTAATTGAACAGAATGTTTCAGGAAGCACGTGTGGCATAATGTATACTGCCTCTACATTAGGCTGAAGGAACAGAGAAGAATCACGAAACACCTAAGTTAGAATAGCTTAGTAGGAATTTGGACCCGGGACCTCCCGAATACGAGGCAGAAGTACTACCCACTAAACCGTGACGCTCTGGGTAATGAAAATCATATAATCTGGGTTCGATTCCTGGCAGGGGAAAGAGATTTTTCCTGCTCTACAGCGTACAGACCAGTTCTCCTATCCAACTGGTATCGGGACTTCAATACCCCAGGGTTAAAGTGGCCGAGGCGTGAAGATGACCACTCTCTTCTATCTAGTATCGTGGTCAAGAGAGTTGGAGCTGTGCATCTGCTTCCACGAGGGTCTTCAAAGCATGTCATATTTTATTTGTAAAAAGCTGCCCCGGCCCAGAAAACCGAAATTAACGGCCGTGGGGATTGGTTGCGCTGACCACATGACACCCTCTATCCGCAAAAGTTGGCACTACCTTCGCCGACAAGCTGCAATCACTCGGTCGGTATAGTTCGCTTGCGGACTAAAATCACGGAGTTTGTAGAAAACTGCCAGTCTGTATTATTCCTGGTTCTCGAACGAAGAATTAATTGTTTTATGAGCTTCTACAAGGTATATAAATCTACTAATGTTGATATAATCCTTGTAACAGAGTAGTTACTTACATGTGTCCTGCTTTGATAGTCAGAATTTCTCTGTTATTCCCATAGAATCTGTTCACGTGTTCCAGATGATTCTCAGACCAAACATCGATTCTTTCCTTAAACAGCATTAATAGACAGATGTAGATACTGGTGATTCTCTGTGTTTTCTGCAAAAGCTAGAACTGATATGTAAAATACTTGTAATATTTAGATGTATTTATCAAAGGATTACTATAGCAGACTAGTAATGGCCATTCATTTAGTAAATTATTTGATCTAACTTACTCTCTGACAGAAAATATTAGGTTCAGCACCTGTAATATCAAAATCTAAAATTGGCCACTACCGAAGCCAATATAATTCAGCTCCCATCCCCATAAATTATTTAATTAACATCCATCTTAATATTATCCTTACATCTCCTTCATTATCACCTATACAATGTGATACGCTTTGCAACAATATGCCTGTTAACATTGATGCTAATGAAGTATTGCAGAGAGTGAATCAGTCCGCGATAACCCTTGTGGCGGACATAAGAAAGAGTGATGCTATCCCTGTAACAGGCCGTCGAGACCCACAGGGCTGTGAGACTTCGAGGCTCCCATATTTTCTAGATAATCGGCTCAAAGATGACTGTGGGGTTATCACCCTTACGCGTCGGCTACCCTTCAGCCCCTGTCAGCACCATAGCTCAAGCGGTTAGTCGCTGGCTTTCCNAACGAAATACAGGTCCCGGGTCTGGTCAAGTGGGATTTGTGGTGGATAAAGTGGCGCTGGTGCAGGTTTTTTCCGAGTACTTCGATTTCCCCTGCCAATCTTCATTCCACCAATTGTTCCACAATCACCCTCACCTATCATCTGGGGCTGGTACAATAGGCCAGGAGTGGCCGCAGTACAAGAGACTTAGTCCCACCCCACTAGCAATAAAAAAATACCTTTCAGCCCTGGAAGATTTCTGGTACTTTCCCAAATACTAAAATATCACCGAGCAAGCTGTTGTAGCTGATCGGAGTTCCGGTTACAGTGAGTGAAGCTTTACGTGATTTTCCTCAGTTCTTCCAGAAAATATCGTGATAGCACCTCGATTAGACCATAACTACTTCCTTCGACGACCAATCTAATTCATCCTTCCTGAATCATCCCGCCAATCGGAGCTGCATTGCCTGTATTCTAACAGCGTCATAAAGTGACCCAGAACTACTGATGCGGCATTTCAGTCCTCAAGAGATTAAAACCGTTAACTGCCCCCCCTCCTCCAGTATTACAAGTATTGAGCCTTGCCGTTAGTCGAAACTGCTTTATTCTATACACAGGTGAAGTTAGATTATAAGCCCATCGGACAGACACGCTGGGTTCCATCTGCGGACGAGCATGTGTGATCAAGAGGAGGAGGCCATATAGGATTTTGTAGCGGGAAAATTGGTACCTCTGCACATTTCTTTCCTTCGCCTGCCTTGACTTACCCCTGTCATTCATAATTTCATCAATGTTTCATAATCATTTATCATGGTCCTAATTATCAGGGAATGATAAATAAGATTATTTGAATCCTAAAAATCGCTACGAACATTTACATATACATGACTTTGAAGGACTCGGACACACTCAATTTATACACGAATTCATAAAATTGATACACAGAGGTTTTCTTATAAATTGCTTCTTTTGTGTGCAGACTTCTTCTGTGAAGTTCTTTACACCAGATTTAGACCACTTCTTTAAATGAAAATATGCTCCATTTCACCTGAAACAATACTACTGATCTCATCTAGCTAAATGTTAATGTGCCTCACATCGTACGTAACTTAGTGCGGAAATTACAGTGTACCTGCTCTTCGTTTCACGACATGAAAACTTTCCGCCAATATTAGATCCAATTACATTTCAGTCTTCCAAATCTATCGTAACACGCGAGCTTACCAAAAACTGATTCCTGCCACTAAACAGGTAAAACATCTGATGCTATAATTAGTTCGATATTCTTTCTCGTGTTATTCCACCTTGTTAATGTGGGGGATCTGCAGACTTGTGCAAGAAAAAGAGAATGCTACTCTCTGATTAAGTTTTGAGCTATTTAGCGACGACATGTTTGATAATTGGTTTACACGATAGGCTGGGGAGGAAGTTATCACACTCTGGGGCTAAACGGAAATCATGAATCAATCAAATTTAAGATATACAGCCCTAAGAGTCAATTCATAAACTTAAATGAGAATTAGGAGCGTTACCATGTACTTGAACAGCATTGATTGCCCTATTAAGTAGGTATGTCGATGAGAAATCAGTTCATTATTACACAGTAAGTTAGCTGGTTAAGTAACACGTGACCTGTGCGTTACAAACACTGGCCTGCACAGTAACAAAGGTCAGCAGAGGAAGTTACTATAAATATTGTCCACTATAAGAATAATTACTTTTTTAATAATAATGTGACGTGCTGCCTGAATGCCGGACTATAAGACGTCAATCACTAGTCAACGGCTAGAAATTCCTAGGCAGCTATGCCAAGGATATCGTTGGCCCGGAGATGAAGGTCTAACAGTGGGGTTTCCACCGTTACAAAAGAATTGTTTGAAACAGACATGTATTCCCGCGGCAACAAGAGGCAGTTGCATAGCAGCAGGCGAAATTAACCCTTCGACAAGGTGTTCCCTATTCAGTTCGAGTGAAAGATATAACAGTTCGTATTCGTCAAGAGACTTGGGAATCGAGCACCCAAAGAGGGTGCTCGATACCAAGACTTATTGACTAACTGATCGTCAGTCGCAATATGACTTTGACTTTGACTTTGAGAACAGCATAATTCTATCCATCTGGACCAGTAGAGTTCTTATCCAACTGGACCAGTAGAGTTCGTATCTAAATGGACCAGTAGAGTTCGTATCCGACAAGGGACCAAGGAGAGTTTAACTCCGAGCAGAGCGGAAGACACTTCACCAAGATCAGCGGTGCAAGTAATTGTATTAGTGAAGAGGAAACGTCTGAAGGTCGGTATAAGTGGAATAATTGCATTGTAGAGTGTAAAAGTAACTGCCCAGTAAAGGTATTCGTTCAAATCCGAGAACCCGCACAAATTTCTTGTCGCGTTACATAGCAAACACGCGACAATATCATAATCCTACATAACTGTCCACGATTGCTCTATATTTTATACATACGATTATATGGATGATCAGACAGCAGGAAGACAGAGATGCAGTTAAATAGATAGACAAAGAGGTAGATAATTACGTGTAAGTAGATAGGCAGAAACATAGACATGTGATAGACGGACAAATAGTCGAACAGGTAGGTAGGTAGGTAGGTAGGTAGGTGGGTGGGTGAGTGGGTGAGTGGGTGAGTGGGTTGGTAACGTAATTGATAAAACAAAAATTAAAAGGAATTCGAATGCAGCAACGATCATAAAATTAATTGGGGCTATAAGCCTACCGCCTCCGCTACTGACGGCTTCATTGAATGAGCCACATATAAAATAGCAACTCTTGTGCAGATTAGGGAAACATACTTAATATCAGTTATTTATTTCCAAAAAAAAAAAATAACAATACATTTCGCAGAAGTCATCATTTCTCTGTGTGATGTAAATGTTCGAGTTTCAGAAATAAAGTGTCATATCATGATCTGACGTACCTGGGGAATGTAAGAAAGGAAGACAATAAAGAAGGAAAAATAAATCGTAATGCACAAAGAAGGATTGGTCGAAGGAAAGAAAGAAGCAGTAAATACAAGGATGGGAAGAAAGAGAACGAATGGAGTAACCAGAAGTGGAATTAAGACAGACGAAAAAAAGAAGAACAAAAAGAAATAATAAATAAGCCAGGCAGGAAGGACGGGAAACAAGGAAGAAAAATCAGGTTGAGAGAATGAAATAAAGCAAAAATGTTGGAAGAAAGAAAGGTGCGATGAAGGAATTCGTGAAAAAAGTACGAAAAATACAAAGATAAAAGTAAACAAACAAATAAACAAAAAATGATGTAGCAAAAAAAAATAAAAGCAAAAAGCTAAGAAAAGAAGGGAGGAAAGCGACTGACACAAAGAGAGAGGTGGATTGAACGATAAACCACAACAACCACATTTCTCTAGAAAATTTTATACAAATTTCAAAAAGCAATATTTGTCACACCCTTCCATCGACAAAAGTTTACCTACTTAGAGTTTTTAACAAATTATAAATGTTCCGCCCTGAATGTAAATTTGTCGTGATAAGATTTTATAGAAAAGAATATTTAAAATTATATGTATGATGACACTTACATGGAGTGAAGGCATTACGGCGTGACGTTCTTTCTGAGAGACAGCTGGTACGAGTTGCTATCCTATCTGCTTCCTCCTTCCTTACCTTAACCTTTACCGGCTGCCCGCCCGAAGAAACTTGGCTGCCGTACCACGTAAACATGCACTGAAGGCAGCTACTGATAAAAGAAGAGAGAACAGCGCAAGAAGATGATGCTGGAATGGGTGAAGAGAGTGAGAAGAAGCCAATTTCTCTCCTTCTCTTCGTATTTGTTACAAAGAAATATTTCCAGAGAATTCTCTTCAGCGAGACGCTGGTATGTCTCTTTCATTCGCGTAATTGAAAAAGGTATTAAACTTAGATATTTCCTGTTCATCACTTCAACCACCCTCCCTGTATCTTTCTTCAGAAATTCTTCATAACTTTTAGTAGACTCTTAAAGTAATTTGAACTTGCTCAGTTCGCTGATATATTATTTCTTCGAACCTGCAAGTATACTCAGAATGATTGCTGCTTCAAATCACACTTAAAGCCAAATTTAGTTCATTTTTCTGCATATTCGAAGTTTCTGCCCATCCATTTCCAGGCACCAGTTCATAGGTCAGTTCTTCTCTTATGTTGTGTTACAGAACATGGAAAATGAGATAATTTGAGCTCAATAGTCAGCTGTGTTCTAAGCTCATAGAGCAGAGTACGTCTTGAAAAGCATAAAGTCGCTCAGCTGACCACAGAATTCTCCGTCTTTTAAGGATCTGCAGTCGTCACTGTCGAGTTCGCTGGACGTTGTCCTGACCAAGTCAAATCAAGTCCACATTTCTTACACCATATTTCCCAAAGATCAATATTTATATCATATTTTCTTACACTCCTCATCCGACTAGAATTTCTTGTGCATTTCTCATTTCTTGCGTGCGTGTTACATACTCTGCTCTTAAAACTTTCGACAGAGAGTAAAAGTAACGAAGCTCCTCAGCCTTCCTCACTCTTAGTCCGTTACCTCCAATACCGTGAACTATGATCTTCTATGGCGAGGGACCATTTTCAACACCCGAATAAATCAACAGGTTAAATTATATTGTTGTTTATATTGTTCTTTAGAATTTTATTTGTGAGATGGTAGGATTACTCCAAGAAATCCCCCCCCCCACTTCGGAGTGTACGGAGTGGCGAAGAGCCGATTCCCCGCTCCTGATAGAATCGAGCCACGTTCGTTCAACCATAACCATTTACTTTACTCAATGATCGTAACTCAGACAATATTACTGTAGTAACCTGAACCTGAAAATAATATAGCTTCCAACAGCGTTACAACGAGGGTGGACGGACCGAGGCTGCAGCTCACACTTCTTGAACATGAGCTCAAGCACCACGTGACATTTGACAACTTCCGGAATGAAGAGAATTGTGGGATTTCTATTCTCTGTATTTTTTCTCTCTGCTACTTTCCGTCACTTTACCTTTTCTTCATCGGCATGAATATTAATTAATGTCAATAATTGAAATAGCATCACTTAATATTTAATAACAAAAGGAATAATGAATCACATTTCTTATCAGAAGCCAACCTCAAGTCACTAAGCTGGAAAAACAATTTTTTATATATAAGTTGTACTTGTCCTTGTCTTGGAAAGAATGTGTGGACCAAAGAGAAATGAGCTAATTGGGAAATTAAGAAACTTTCGTTAACTCTTGCAATATGAATTAATGTCTTCGTCAATTCAGTTAAAACAAAATTATTCAAAAACTTTGACTTGAAGCATATACATAAAAAATAAGGAACTTTACTGAGATAAGAATTTTGACAGATCTCAAGAACACAGAGCGTGCTGATGTGAATCGGTCAGAACTGGTTCAGGATACGATCCAAGCTGTGAGTGGCTGGTTTTCATAGCATCAGGAATATCAAGTCCCTCATGTCATAAAAGTAATGTAAGGAGCATTCTAATTATAACAATATAAGTTTTGTCAGTAACCGGTCACGGCAGCCGAGCGGTCTCTACTGTCTTCGCTCGCTCAGAAGCCGGGATCGTGTGTTCGAATCCCACACAAGGCATGGATGTTTGGTGTGTGTATGTGTTTATACTGTGTTTGTGTTGTCCTGTGTTTAGGTAGAGGCCTGGCGACGAGCTGATCACCCGACCATCTCTGAAGATGATCAATAAAACTAAGAAATCAGCCCTATGCTCCAAATGTGGCAGTGAAGAAGAAAAAAAACGGGTTTGTCAGTGGCCTATGTTTGCTGCGCGCAACATTTCTTATGACTTTTTTTATTGCTAGTGGGGTGGGACTAAGTCCCTTGTACTGCGGCTTCTTCTGGCTTTTTGTACCAGCACCAGATGATAGGTGAGGGTGATTGTGGAGCAATTGGCGGAATGAAGATTGGCAGGGGAAACCGAAGTACTCGGAGGAAACCTGCCACATCGCCACTGTGTCCACCACAAATCCCACTTAACGACCCGGGATCGAACCCGGGCCGCCGCGATGGGAAGCCAGAGACTAACTGCTTGAGCTATGGCGCAGCCTTTTTTATGATTAGTCTCCATTATATTAACAGCGTTCTCTTACATGTTTATTTTAAAATCGCTGGGGATCAGACCTAGGCCTTATGAACAGGAGACTAATTCGCCTACCGCTAGACAACAGGGCTGTCTTGCTATTTATATATTAAGATGGGCGGTGGCAATTAGGGTCTAACCCATGGTCTTCTGAATAGGCCACAAAGCTAACTCCTAGGCCCCTAGCGATTGCTTACAGGCTAAATGACCGGGGTTCGATTCACGGAAAGGGCAATATACTTTTTTCTTATAAACAGCGTCAAGACCAGCTCCGGAGCCCACCCAGCCTCCTATACAATGGGTACTGGGGGCTGTTTCCCTGAGAAAAAGCGGCAGGAGCGTGAATCTTACCACTCAATTCCACCTAGTGCAGAGGTCAAGTACGGTGGAGCTATGCATACACTGCCCCATGTGTCCTTACGACGTGATGATTTAAGCACACGAACATTTTGCCTCATTTAGTGGTATACTTGTAGTTTTTCCCTTGAAAGTAAAGCGATAACTGTGTGTACCACCTACTTTAGCATTAAAAGTCTACATTTAGTCCAGAATATATTTATGGGTCTCGTACGATTCTAAAAAAAATTAAACAGACATTATTTCCCTAAATATTCCTATCCGACTGGTTACTAAACCTGTAGGGCGCTATGTTTCGCGTGAGGTAAGAAATAAACTTTCTAATGATATTTAGGTAATTTTCGTATTTATTGCTCATCCAAAGTATGCAAATGAAGCAAAGTCTGTTAACGCAAATATTTAATTTTTTATTTGAAATTAAGCAACACAACGGGTACGACATAACGTTTGGTTCGTCTATTTAACGCCGGACTGCTGGCTAGCAGTCAGTTTGCATTCGGAAGACCAAGAGCCCAACTCGATCGAGGTTTCCAGCGGGTTTCCTCAGTCGCCGTGCAAATGTTGAGTTGGTATCCTAATTCCAAATTGCATTGCATTCTACACAAGTCGCCTTCCCATCTTGACATCAAAATTTCGCTCTAATGCAGGCCTTCCAACGTTAGTATCAAGATGAAATTGTTCGTAAGCAGTAAAGCCTCTGCTGATTTCTCTCCCGTATTCATAACAAAGCTCTCATCCTAACCCTTTGCATTTGTCACTTCCTAAACCTTTACCCTTCTTCAAACTTAAGTACACGTACATTTACCACATGAAAAACAGACAACTCGAGGGAACATTTTAAGCCGAAACAATTTCTATCCCCCCAAAATATGCTGTCTTTCACTACCCCACCCTCGCCCCACACTGTCTTTCCTATCTCTTTTCATACTTCAAACACCCAGGCTAGTTAGCACTGCTCAGGCTCTGGACAACTTCCATGAATGAAATTGACTACGTCGTCAGCCTGGGATGACCCCACCCTGCCACTCTATGTCTGTTCTTCCTGCTTCGATGGGTCTAGGATTAAGACATGCGTAGGCCCTATGTTTCTAAGGGACATATATATATATATATTTTTTTTTTTAGTTTCTTGGGGTGGGATGAGGCTGAGTCTACTTGGTACGTCGGTCACTAACTGGCCTATTGTGGCAGCAATGTGGAGCTGTCGGTGGAATCAGAATTGGCAGGGGAAAGCGAAGTACACGGAGAGAAACCTGCCCCAGTGCCACCTTGTTCATCACAAATCCCACATGACCTGACCTGGCCTCGAACCATGGCCGCCGCGGTGGGAAGCCGGCGACTAACCGCCTGAACTATTGCACGGCCTAGGTACAGATTAATCTATATTCTGTTGATGTAACTTGAGCTGAAGTGTAGGTGCTTGCTCACTTTGGGTCATGCTGCCTTCTCTTACACAGACACGTCACAACTTACGTACAGTCCCTGGCGCCCCGGATTTGATATCGGGGTAACTGTGACATTTTTATGTCACATGTTACAGGTTGTAATGACACCATCCTCGGTGAGGTTGGCCGAACCACGGCTGTGTCTTTGGTGGGGACGCATCTTGGGCCGGGGTGCGTTGGGCCACCTCCTCGTGGTCCCGCCGGGCAACGACAGTCCCCTTCCGGGTCTGGCGGCTAAGTTCCCATAAAGGGCAATGGCTTTCTGACCAGAGCCTCCCACGCGGAGACATAATGACTCTTGTGTGTCACTACGGTGTACCCGGAACGAATGCGGGAGAGCACTTCTGGCTATTTGAGTTGTCTCCCTAGAGCACCGATAAGTTGCCGCAAGCCTTAGGGCTCAACACTCTAAAACGGTTTGACCAACCCATATGGAGGGGTGGGAATGGGGGAGCTCATAAGCAAACCCCAGGTACGACCTTCTCATTTAGGTTGCCCTGGTCGCAACCTCAAGACTAACTGGTGTCGCACTCCCATTAATCATCTGGGACACCCCTCTCCCCCCCGTAAACGCACTATTGGTCCTGGAGGCTTGTGAGGGTTTCTTTACTACAGGGCCAAACCACCTAAGTCAAGGTGTGAGGCCGCGCCATAGCTTAAGCGGTTAGTGGCTGGCTTCCCACCGTGGCGGCACGGGTTCGATCCCGGGTCTGGTCATGTGGGATTTGTGGTGGACAGAGTGGCGCTGGGGAGGGTTTTCTCCGAGTACTTCGGTTTCCCTTGCCAATCTTCATTCTACCAAATTCTCCATCATCATAATCACCTGGGGCTGGTACAATAGGCCAATCAGTGGCCGCCGTGCCGAGCGGACTCAACTGGACTCCACTCCCTACTAAGCGAATTAAAAAAAAAGGTGTGAGGCATCATTACTAAGGGCTGCATGGCACTGGGGTGGTAATTATCCAGTGACTTTAACGATCCCCTCGGGACACCTGGCAGCACCCCGCTGTATTTATGCCTTCCACCCGTATGGGCCGCTGCGAGTGGCAACACTTTAAATCCCCAAAACTCGTGGGACCAAAATGAAAGGAACAAAAAAAAAAAAAAAAGACAACCAGTTGTAAGGACCTTAAACTGAAGAGGGACCCCCCTCCAAGAGGATCCCTACAAGAAATACTTCAGCAGGGGGCTGGAAGCTCTGGTGAACCACTAAGGGACCTAGGTGCAGCCAGCGAACCTGCTGTTGAATTTTCAGCCAAAGGCAGGGACGAACCAGTGGTTGGGAACCCACCTGAGATAAAACCAAAAACTCTATTGGGAGTCAGTAGTACTGACATAGCACTACAAGGGGCTAGTACCTCTAGTATACCTGCAGTAGGAGAAGGATTGGGATACCTAGTCGCTGGAGTAGGTGGACTCCGTCTAGCGAAAAAGGCCTTATGTGGATGCGCCAGACAGAAGTTGAAAAAGGCAAGAGCTGGGGTAAGCATAGCAGGAACTGGGGGCAGTCAGCAACCAGGAAATGCAGGCTCGTCCAAGCAGGGAGAAACCCCCACCAGTACCTTTAATAAGCCAAGGTCGGAGTGCAGTACCCCTACAGAAACGGCCATAACGTCGAAAAGGCCCAGAGACTCTAAGGGACCAGGAACTTACAAGGAGGCTCTGACCAACATAAAGTTAGCTATCTTCAAGGGAAATTATCCTGAGTATAAGTTTACCGAAGATGCCCAGAATTCCATTCTGGAAGCACTGGGGGATGTGTTACGTAGGGCTCCAAAGGGAGAACTACCATACCTGAAATCCTACAGACTAATGGGAGGTACATTTATTTATGCGTGAACCGACCAACAATCTCAATGGCTCACCAAAACCATCGACAACCACAGGCTGGAATTATAGGCCAGGCTGAAGGCTACTGCAGGAAAGAACCCGGCGAGGTCTGTTAAAATAGTTCTCCGGACTAGGGACAAAGTTGCCCAGAATCAGGAAGAGCTGCTGAAATGGATTGCAGACCTTAATCCAGGACTTCATACCGAGAACTGGAGGGTACTCGATAAGCTATCTGAGTATAAAGGCCATAAGCTCGTCTTATTCATAGACCAGGACTCTCATACTATTATACAAGGACCGGTTACAAAATATTCACAGGACTCTCACTGGGGACTGTTAAGGTGCTGAACGATCCTGAAGTTCAGCACCGGACAGAACCTGTGTCAGAGAGAGTATCAGTCAACTTTCTCTCTCTGAAGGGGAGGGGGATGATGTATCCACTCCCTCAGTTGACCGGAAGACAGTATCTGATGAGATGGAGACAATTCGTCCTCTCGTCAACCCGATCTTACCAGATCAGGGACCTCCCTAGGATGAAACCAGATCCGACAAAGGAAAAGGGTCTGTGGAAGAAGGTATGGAGGAGGACACCTTTCCCAGCATTACAGAATGAACACACAGCATACATACATACACACATGACATTTATACATAAAATACGATTTATTCAGATTAACCTACACACAGCAAGGCTGCTACGGCAATTTTATGTCGGCAACCTGCTGAAGGAAAAGTAGACCTAGCACTTATTCAGGACCTTGGATATATAGGGACCAATTAAGAGGCTTAACGAATTCAGGAGGAACAGTTTATTCTGTCGTACCTGGAGAAAATGTGAGATCATGCATATATGTTAATAAACATATTAATGTTTTAGCCTTGCTGGAGTTCTGTTCCAGAGATACAACGACGGTGAGGATGACATACACATTTGGCAGAGGCTCTGAGGAGCTCATCGTCACTTCAGCCTACCTTTCATATGACTCGGATGAACCACCATCTTCCAAAGAAGTGAGGGACATCGTTGAATATTGTCATCTTAGGAAAAGCAGCTCTTCGTTGGGTGTGATGGCAACCCGCACCACACATTGTGGGGAGCACTGACGTCAACCCAAGAGGAGAATGCCTCATGGAACCAAGGTAACGAGCCTACCTTTGTGGTTTGCAATAGGCAGGAGGTTAGCGACTTGACACTAGGGACCAATAAAATAGGAAACCTGATAAGTAATTGGCATGTATCTCATGAGCCGTCCCTATCGAATCACACACACATTTATATATACTCGTATATAAATACTTTCCTCCGAAACGTCGATAAATTACTTCCTTTCTACATGATGTCATCGCAGAAG
The DNA here is from genome assembly GCF_002891405.2 of Cryptotermes secundus. Classification (NCBI taxonomy): domain Eukaryota; kingdom Metazoa; phylum Arthropoda; class Insecta; order Blattodea; family Kalotermitidae; genus Cryptotermes; species Cryptotermes secundus. The sequence goes on along the minus strand of NW_019722433.1, from coordinate 671,354 downwards.
GCATTTACTCTTAAAATAATATCTTGATGATGATGATGATTAATATTATTATTACTACTCTTGCTAACTTTTTAATTGGCCTCTGTGCTGTTAAGTTTGCACGTAAATAAACACGAATTAATTATTAATATTATTATTTATTTGTCCGTTGATATTCTATGATTGTTTCTAGCTTTATGTTAAATTGTGTGGTTTACTGGCAACTTTAACCTCCAATTAGTGCCGAAGTCAAGAAAATGTATATTTATACCTCCACTCCTCCATACGCCTTCATGGCGCAGTGTTTAATTAGTTAAGCACAGAGACAACTATACCCTTAGTGGCTGCTTGTAAAAAGATAAACTTAGTAAAAATTCTACTTCGTGTTTCTGTTGTTCAGGCTCTTTTTTTCACACTTTCTTTCTCTGTCGTCGGGTTCCTTTTGTTTAATTTTTCGTGACATGTCAGTGTAAGCAGGACGGACATATTTTCTGCTTGACGTAGCAAGAAATGCAAGCGATGATAATTCTAGAGAACTAACTCACCAGGCAGAGGAAGAAAAATAGAAAATGTTATTGCATTCCTACATATACTCACACGCCTCCACGAGGTCACTTAGTGGAAAAATTGACAATAGTAGGGATTTCTCTAAATGAAAGTTCACATTCCCAAAGATTTATATGATTAAATCTCAAAATTATTCGAAAGCGAGTGGCTATTTGCTGGACTATCGAGTTTTGTTTGCGGATCACATGCCCAGAAAAACAAAGTTGCTCTATGTCATTGTTTTATTTACTTATTTTTCAGCTGGAATAGCCAAATCCTTTCACCGACTACGCTCTGGGCTGGATAACCGACGGATCAGGTTCCATTTGCCTCAGAAGCAACAGATTTCTCTCGTCTGAGCACCGTATAGACTGACTCTCGGGACCTACTCACTCGTGATTGCAATGGGTACTGGTATGATTTCCCGGCCGGTGAAACTCAATGGGACGTCCTCGTAGTGGGTTATCGTTGCTACCTTAGCGGCTGCGAAGTGTCACGGGGTGAAACTTCGAAATACATCGTACAGTAGTTCAGTAGGTAGGCAACATATGTAGTAAATCATTGTGATAACTTCAATGGTTTTTGTAATATTTAACATACTCACGGCAGTGACTTTTTGGACTCTGACGCCGTGTAGATGTTTCCGATGAATATGTTTTCTCCACATCCAAGCTCGAAGAGTAAACCAACAATCTAACAACAAGAAGCTGACAGAATAACGTTTTTACTTCCATTTTCAGGGTCGAAGTCAAGTACGCAAGACACAAAGAGAAAAATATTTTGCTTGCATGTCTGCTTGGTCGGCTGATACTTCGACCTGAGAATGGAGGTAGTAATTTTCTCCGAAACATCGATAAGCTTCTACCGGACTACACTCCATCATATCCCATACAACAGTGCTCATTTTATATATTTAGTTTGAAATCTCCGATTTAATTTCATACCGTAATTTCGAATATTATAAACGCAATGTCAATGCGTTATTTTATATCCAATGGCAATGCTTCCCTACATTGCGTGCTGCCCGGTAGAGTAACATTATCTTCCTGAATTTTTAACGAATCAATCGTGAAGTATGAACTTCACATCGTCTGTTTTTCTAATTACATTGCCTGTCAATCCTGATTCATAAATGAGGTCAGGAGCCTCTGTCTTGATCTCAGCTTCAAGAAGAAATCAAAGACTAAAAATACTACCCGGTGTTACAAACCACGCACTACGTACTCGTACTTAATCATGACACTTGGTCTGTAGTTCTGAAGAAGGATCACAAGGAATTTCCACAACGTATTTCAGAGGACAACAGCTGGGTTCGAGACACAGTAAGCTTCACCCCAGCTGGGATAGCATATTCGGTATAGCGACTGGCTACGGGTTGGACGACCGAAGGTTCGGAGTTTGAGTCCCGGTAGGGTCAAGAATTTTCTGTTCTCCACATTGTCCAGAAGTGCTCTGGGGTCCTCCCAGCCCCCTGTCCAATGGGTACTGGGGGCTCTTTCCCCGGGGGTAAAGCGGAACACTCACTTCCAACTAGTGCAGAGGCCAAGAAAATATGGATCAATATATCCACTCCCCAATAAGCCTTTGTGGCATTGTGTTTAATTAGTTAAGCACAAGGAAAATTTTATCTTTTTACACCTTTTATTAAGCCCCTATTATCTGCATTGATCTTGCTCCGTATTTGAGAGGTTTTGAATTGAAATTTTGACATGCAGAACAAATATCCTGAGATTATTGTGATTTTCATAATTTCTTGGGTAAACGCAAAACTCCTATCTTAAAATTGGCCACATCCACTACCTTCCAAGTCTTCGATTCAACATTTGAAACCGGGTAGCAAGTGCAGCTAATAAATTCTGTTCAAATATTTCAAGAAACAATTACTCAATTTTCTCTATTCTTGTTCATTCTTGCGTAAACACCTGATAAAAAGTAAAGTTATCCCTGGGCTTTGTTAACTAAGCACCACTTCATGAAAACATATTGAGGAGTGGAGGTGAATATTCACATGAAAGTGAATGGTCATCTTCAGACCCCTGCTGTTTTACCCCCGGGGAAGCAGACTCCCGTGCCAATTGTACAGGAGGCTGGGTGAGCCCCCGGAGACGGTCTGGAGAAGAAAACATCTATTACCCCTATTGGGAATAAAACCCCTACTCTTTGGTCTTTCAGCTCACAGCCTTGTCTCTGTATTCCGGCAGTAGCGGTTGGATGTTTGAATTTTTCTCATGTCACCAGCTTTCCTGCCGGTCACGGGGTAGCGTAGTTGGTTGAGGCACTGTGCTACAAACCGGAAGGTCATGGGTTCAATTCCCAATGAGGTCACTGGATATTTCAATTGACCTAATCCTTCCAGCCGCAATATGGTTCTTGGGTCAACTTAGCCTCTAACAGAAATGAGTACCAGGAATGTTCCTGGGGGCTGACAACCTCACCGCCATCTGTGAGTCGACTGGATAGAAAATGTGGGAAGCTTAACGTCTCACAATCCTATGGGCCTCCACGGCATGTTACATGGATAGCTTTACCTTTTTTTTTTTACCTTACCAGCTATTCTGGGTAAATGTAAGATGAAATGGTTTTCCTCAGTCTTTGAAAGTGATTAATAGGGTTTTAGACCTATCCTAAAGTTTTCCAAAGATCACATACAAATAAAACGTAATAGAGCCTGAGTCAGGTAAATCTGCCTAGATGTATGTAAGCTGGGCTATGATATCGGAGGCAGGGAAATTAAGTCACTACTAACAGGGAGACACAGTTAGTCACAACATTTGTCACATAATTAGTCTGTATCTAATACCCGAAATGGAAACAAAATTTACATTAATTATATGCACCACCCGACGTCGTCTGAAATTTTCTGGATTTGGCAACGCCGCTATGTCGACCGTGAATGGCACAGTGCATGCTGTGACAGGAGCGTTGCCATATCTGCATGGCGTGCGGAGGACATCCCAGGCATCTGGGTTGCGAGGTAATAATGGTGGTGAGAGCAACAGACTAACTACGTAACAGCTATGCTGATGCAAGAGCTCGAGACTGTTACATTTCCGTGAACTGGCTCGCCACAGATATATTTAGTGCAAGATCTACCTACTCAACATTCTCTGTCGTGTCCTTATTTCACTGAACACCATGCAACTTCTACAGTCGAAACAGCGTTCTTCAATGATCTACAAAGCAGTGAATCCTCATTCTGCTATTCTTTTCCTTGCACTGTATTGCAAAGACGGACCAAACTGTCAGCAGCTCCGTAAGCCAAGGCAATACACTTCCTCCCTCAGCATTACCTTACAGCGCAGAGAAGGCGAGGCAATTAATCAAGGTCAGCCTTTGTGTACTGTAGAAGGTGAAAACAGCATGAATTTCGGGAGAATCTTCTCGTTGCTGTAGCTTAATGTGTCCCTAACTGAACAGTATAATGAACACAGTCGACAAGTTTAAAACACTTGCTCCTGGATGTGGGAAAGGCTCCAAACAAACAAACACCATGACCTTTAGTCCGCAAGAGAACTATACCGACCGAGCGACCACCTCTTGTCGGTGAAGTCAGTACCAACTTTAGCGGATAGAGAGTGTCGCGTGATCTGTGCAACGAATTCCCACGGCCGTTAATTTCGGCTTTCTAGACCGGAGCCGCTATATTTCCATTCGAGTAGCTCCTCAGTTATCCTTACGAGGCTGATTGGGCCCGTTCCAGAGTCACTACTTCTCAGATGATCTGGTAGCGTCGTGAATCGAACCCGTATCCTCTGGATCTGTAGCCAGGAATTCTGACCACTTGACCACAGAGGCGGTCGTAGGAAAGGCTACAACATAGAAAAGCGCGTTACACAAAAACTGTATCCATTTTTATATATTCTCCGAAATAGGTTCGCTCCGCATTAACAGTCTTGATTTAGGGTGGTATTTCGTTCGAATCCCGGTTGGACACAGGACATCCCTAAGGGGTTCTGTGTTTTTTCTCCCTAATTCCAGGGAATAACGGAATAACACTCGAAATCGGCCACGCTAGATTTTTTTTCTGTGTTCTTTCCAAGTTCAAACTAACATAACTAGCTGTATGGGATAACTGATCAAGAGATATTACGACTGATAGAACCCGATAGTTTATTATCGTGTTCACAAGAGCTAGTCACTTGTCCTTTCTCAGAATTAGATAAATAAATTCCATAACCTCAGAACGGTTTGTTTAATGTAAATTCAAATATTAGCCTTCCATCTATGTCTATGTCTTTCAGGTTGTCAGTGACTATTAGATATTCTGAATAAATGTTTTATACGTTTATTTCTGCCCCAATATGCGTCATATGCTCCGTCTATTTCATTTTATCATCCTAATAATAACTTGGAAAAAGCATTAATGAAAAAGATTCTTACTGCGTGATTTTTTCCAGCTTCTTCATTCTCTCTTGTGATTAAATATTCTCTTCAGCATAGTCCCTTGGGAGACGTAAGCGTAGAGGAAGGATAATATTAAAATACATACTGACGAAGCAGGTTATAAAAAGTATGGGGCGAACTCAGATGAAGGAAGATAGAGTCCAGTGGCAGGGTATTGTGAATGTTGTAATAGACGTTCTCTATTTTTTGCATGAAAGGTTGGCAATTTCTTGACCAGCTGAAGGAGTATGAGGCTCAAAATGGATTCCATTTAATGGAGTCAGATGCGGAAAAATGGACGGTTACATTATTCATGACGGTTGTCAGTGCAGCTTAAACATGTGCACTTGTACAATGTTACACTTGCATCAGAGATTACAAAAATTACATTACGAAAAGGAAACAGTACATATGATGCGTACATCGGAGAATCTCGTTCCGTTCCTCGGACATATCGTGTACTCTTTCCAGCCCTCTGATTGGTTCCCGGAGTTTATTGATCAATACGCATGGCTTGTTTCCGGCGACACACCAATGAGCTGAAACAAGTAAACTCCATCCGCACCCCCATGCCACCCCTAACAACCTACACCCACCCGCAATAACGATGAGTGAGAGAGTGAGAGAGCGAGAGAGCGTTCTGCTTGGTGGTGCCAACTAGTGCGACCCCAGAATTTCACGGCAAGGCGCGAATCAAGCCAATAGAATGCAGCCCCCTTCCTACCACCCACGATGTTCATTTATTGGAACTTTCGGTAGTTTTTATAGTAAGGCATTGTTAATAACAGTGCTATTAAGCTTATAAACGAGTTCTTTACCGTAGCGAATAACAATTTAATAAGAGGAAATGAATTGTAAGGCATGTGTCATATTTTGACTAGCGCCCCATGTGCTCGAGGCGAAATGATAACTGCACCTTCCGAATTACCTTAATATTTTCTTAATAAATTTGAATGTAATTGTCTCAGACAATGTACGTTTTCCGCGTCACTAATTAATTGAAATAGATGTGGGTCTACCGAAGGAAGATTACTAAAAAATGAAGTCTGTTTAGGCTGCGCCATAGCTCGGGTTCGATCCCCGGTGGGATTTGTGGTGGACAAAGTTGCGCTGGGGCGGTGTTTCTCCGAGTACTTCATAATCACCCGGGGCAGGTTACACTAGGGCAATCAATGGCCGCTGTGCCGATTTGACCCAGCTGGACTCCACCCCCCACTAAGTCTGTTTAGCCACAATTATGTCAAAGTATACGTGAGTGTTAGGCCACTGTACAGCACAGTGTTACTCATGACGTCCAATTTATGGATATATGATGTATTTAAACCCTCGATTTATCCAGTAGCCGATACACATTTTCTTCTACAGTTTTATTTTGGTCGACTGGACTGGCAGGACTGTCATAGTGTAATAATTAAAATTCTTGTTTCGAATTAGAGAGGTATCTGGTTTGAATCTTGGATCCACTTGTCGACTAATGTAACTGAAATTTTAATAGCTTTTTATAACTTCTGCTTGCAAATTTAATGGTTAAATAGACCACGACTTCTTCCACTGAAAATAAATTTTTTTTCCCTTGGCCCTACAGCCCCAGTGGGCCTAGGCCTACCTCCATGAACTTCTCCGTTCACTTCGGTTTTTCTAGATCTTACACGTTCGATAGGACTCCTTGGGCGGGTGATCAGCTCGTCGTAAGGCCTCTACCTGTACACAAACACAGAAAAACGCACACACACAAACTAAACATCCATGCCCTGAGTGGGATTCGAACCCCCGATCCCGGTTTCCAAACGAGCGAAGACAGTACATGCCTTAGACCGTTCGGCTACCGTGACCGGCCATTGAAAATAACTACCTTCCTGATTTTAGTCTTTCATTGTAGTTAATTGTTGATGTTAATTTCATTCTTGTGTTGTTCTTGTGTTGCATAGAATTCTGGGTACACTTCGAGGCCCTGCAGTGTGCCGGCCGTCCAGTCCTCCCGGCTATCTATCCCTGTTGGACCAGGCGAGGTGCCAATCTTTCTCACTCTCTTACATCTTTGGCTTTCTAGTCAGGGCGGTACAGCGATGGGCCACTGGCTGCACAGTCCGGGTTCGAATGCCTGCAGGGGATCTTTTTTTTAATCACAGCGTCCAGACCGTCTCAGTTGTCTTATCCAACAGGTAACGGGACTCTTTCCCCGCGGTTATAGCGGCCGAGGCGTCAAGCTGACAACCTACCTCCATCTACCGCCAAGGTCAAGAATGTTGGAGCTATACCTCCACTCCCCATATATTTTCATGGATCAGTTGGTATAGCAACCTGCTACGGCCTCGACGTCAGGGGTTCGAATCCATGCAGATAAACTGAAGTCTTTTTATTTTCAGACCGGCTATGGGGCCCACCCAGCTTGAAATCCAGTGGCTAAAGGGGGCTCTTTCTCCGGGGGTAAAGCAGTCTGGGTGTGAAGGTAACTCCCATATAGTTTCGAATTCAACAATGGTGGGACTATAGCACAACTTCTTCATACATCTTCATGGATAAGTGCTTAATTAATCAAGCACGGGTACAACTTTACCTTCTGTGAATCGACCACTGTCAGAAACCTTCGGACAACTGTTGGAATTAAATGTGTACCGTCAGTTTCGGTGTCACGTGAGGGGAAGAAGAGTAATCTGAGGCTCTTACAGCGGTAACCATGAAGACCAGGCCTGTTGTCTTGTATGATTTACGTGCAGTCCGGTAGAAGTAAAGGAACGTTTCGAATGAACATACAGCCGCCATCTTTAGCGTTAAGTGTAAGCCACATAATGAGCTCTGCTTGTCGTCTGTTTCTTTCTTGCTACTACCTTGTCTTACACTTCAACTACACTTATATGGACGCGATACGTTCCTAAGAAAACTCGATGACATCCTGGGCGGCATTATATCTCTTAATCCGGAGAACGTACGCCAAAAAACATAACACAGAGCTTGATGTAGTAGAGGACTGGCGTAACAGAATTAGGAACCGGGATAGTACGGTCGGTATAGCGACTTCCCATAGACTAGGCCGTCGGGGTTAAATTTCCGGCAAGGGAAAGGGTAGCGTTCAGACCTGCGCTGGGTTCTACCCAGCATCCTGTCCAGTGGGTATAGGGGGCTCTTTACCTAGGAGTAAAAAGACCAGGGTGTGAATTTGACCACTCACTCCCATCTAGTGCCGACGTCAAGAATGGTGGAGCTATACCTCCACTCTCCCATATGTTTGCATAACGTTGTGCTTAATTAGTTAAGCACGGGGATATATTTACCTTACCTTGTCTTACCTTACCGAGAATATATTTTCCGATCCGAGAAACTGTAAATCAGAAATAGGCCTTCATAAGTATATTCGTCATAGTACAATTTCATTTGTTCTCTTTCAGCATTCATTCTAAGTACATCCACGTTTTAATTAACTGAAAGTCATCTCGCTTAATAGTACTTCAGACTGAAATGTGGCTGAGTACCTTTCCCAAACATGAATCAGTTCAGCAAGTCATGCCGCTATGCATATAGTATATACTGTCACGTGTAGAGTGGCTATAGACGGGGTTTCGATTGGTATTAGGATTTATTGAACTCTTATAGAATGCTTCTATAAGTAACTGAAGCACTATCGCTCATTCACTACAGCACACTCTAATTCTTCTCAGTTTGTTGTGTCATTACCGGTTGTCTTGTAACGGCTTCCAACGTCATAGCTTCCTCATCTTCCATGTTCATGTCTTCAATGGTCAGCGACGGTCTGCCAACTAAGATCCAAACTTGACCTGCTTATAACATCTCGGCATGGACCGAATACAAAAAACCGCTTCAAACAGTTATATTGTTCCGTCACGCAGCTGTCGCAAGGACCGCGTAGAATACAGCTTTTCCCAGTTATTCCATTGGTGCGTTTTAGGAATCCGTTACCTAGCAACGGGTGTTTACAGAGTCATTACTTTTTTTATTGCTAGTGGGGTGGGACTAAGTCCCTTGAACTGCGGCCACTTCTGGCCTATTGTACCAGCCCCAGATGATAGGTGAGGCTGATTGTGGAGCAATTGGTGGAATGAAGATTGGCAAGGGAAGCCGAAGTACTCGGAGAAAATCTGTCCAACTCCACATTGTCCACCACAAATCCCACTTGACCAGACTCGGGATCGAACTAGGGCCGCCGCGGTGGGAAGCCAGCGACTAACCGCTTGAGCTATGGCGCGACCTAGAGGCATTACTTAGCAAAGGGGCCAGCATACCTGTACGCAACATATATAGTTCAAACTTATTTAATGATACTATAACTCTGAATATATGGCATCAGTAAATTGGATGATCGTTTGAAATGAATAGAAAAGGACGTGGAAGTAAAAAATCATGGATAAATGAAAGATACTATCCCGGCATTTACCTGTAAGGACTTGGAAAAACCATGTCAACCTCAGGGTACTGAGTGTCCCGGCCGAGATTCGAACCAGGCACATCCCGAATAGAAGTCAAGAGCTTTGTTACTAGGCCCACTTGCCGCAACCTTGCAAAATTTCGTAACACATGCTACTTTACAGCGAAGGGTTTTTACTTTACGTAAAATTCCCAAGTTGGAGGACCAACAATTATCTGCTCTCTGCTACTGCTTGTTCAACCTGTTAATAGTCACATTTCAAGCCAGGACGTAGGGTCTTCTACGCAGAACTCATTCAGGTACATCAACGTTCTCGTGTCGGTATTCCAGAAGGGTTGGCAATTTTTGCCTGCGAATCCGTCTAGAACACATGTGTAGGACATCTGAACTTCCTTTCTCATACTTATATCAATAGTCGGGGTAGCGTAGTCGGTATAGTGACTGGCTATGAGCTGGACGACCGAGGGGTCGGAGTTCGAGCTCCGGCAGTGTCAAGAATTTTCATTTCTCCAGTCGTCCACACCGGCTGTGTGGTCCACCCAACCTCCTATCCAATGGGTACCGTGGGTAAAGCTGCCGTGGCGTGAAGCTCACCACTCCCAACTAGTGCCCAGGTCAAGAAAATATGGATCTATACATCCATTCCCCCATACACCTTCATGGCGTAGTGCTTAATTAGTTAAGCACAGGGACACATTTACCTTATTACATTTTACATCACTTTTGTGAAAAGGTGAAAGTAAAAATAAAGACACAAGTTATTTACATCTATTTATATCAGTTAAAAAGTAAAGAATGTTTGATTAATTCAAAATATCAGAAAAATTCGTAGCTAGTTTTAACCAAATGTTTGAAATATTTTAGAAAAAAGAACTGAAGAACAGTACAGTGCAGCAATACTACATACGAGTAGTACATAGTCTACCTGATGATGGCTTTATACAACAGAAACGTGCTGTAAAAGCAACATTTAAGCCAATGCCTAGGGGTACAACTGGGCCACCCTGTTCCTGGTGGATAAAAATACGGGGACCTGGCCCTTCAGCTCGGGGAGTCTCGAAACTGAGAGAGTAAAATGTGGTCACGAGTCCCGCGGTTTCTGACGTGAGAACGACTGCGCTGTCGAGGACCCAGCAGAAATTCTAAACGGCAGACCCATCCCCTCGTCAGAGAGGATGTTACATAATGACTAAAACCGCAAGTGTTCAGTTGGAAAATAAAATTACTGGTCGTGTGTCTGAAGGTGCTAGTCGCCAAGACGAATTGATTGCGGTAGACCGTCAGCCGTAAAGTTACTCTGACTTTGACTATGACTCTGACTAAGAGTATTATCTATAATACATAACAACGTAGCTAATCACCAGTCTAGGAACAAGACAAGAACTTGGGCCTCCAAGGTAGCCCCTGTACATTAAATGAATAACCAGTCCAACAGAATGCTGAAATATAATATTAAAAACGTAAAAGTTAGAAATCGAATATATGTAAATTTCCCGTATAAAAATATGCATGAAATTTGCAGTTAATGCAGGGGCCATGATTCTGTAATAAATTTATGTCGAATCGGTAATATTTCTAAAGATAATAAATGGTCACTTTATCTAAAAAAAATGCTCCAATATAATGAATAATATATGAAAATATTTCAAGAATTCAATATCTGAATATGATGTGAACTTACTGAAAAACTCGGACTATGTTTCAATGAGACGAAAAGAGAGACAGTTCATTAATTAGAATTTTTGATGGTGTACCACCTGATGATGATCGAAGAGTCCGAAACATGTGGTTATCTTGATGGTAATGAATAAAGCAAAAAAAAAAATTCCTTGGAGGCCCATAGGGTTGTGAGACGTCGAGGCTCCCACATTTTCTCTAGACAATCGGCTCACAGATGGCGGTGAAGTTGTCAGCCTTACGTGCCGGCCGCCCTTTACCCCCAAGGAAGATTCTTGGTACTCATTTCTGTTAGAGGCTGAGTCAACCACAGGGACGTAGTGTGGCTGGAAGGGTTAGGTCAATCAAAAAATCAAATGACTTCATCGGGATTCGACCCACGACCTTCCGGTTTGTCGTATAGCGCCTCAACCAGCTACGCTACCGCATGCCCCCCCCCAATGAAAAAAGTAAAACCACAAATTATTATTTAATATCTTCTAATAATGCCTTTTAATTAGCCTAAGAGGACTCGTGTTACGCTGCGTTCAAAGAGAATATTTTTGGCTTCACAATTTCAATCTCGGAACATGAAGTCCCCCGATGTCTTGAAAACTGCAGTAGCTGATATATTGCTCCACTGTACTCATACATTTTCTGCAGTATCTCACATATGAAGAACATTTAATGCAAGGTGCTCTACTATTACTAATATTCTACAATGACTTTATCCGCTCACGGAGAATATGATTCTTGAGAAAGGATGTTGGATAAAATTTGTACCAAATTAAAAAGAATGGACTTCGTGAATAAGCATTGTAGACAATTTTATTTATAAGACTAAAGTGCAGTACTAGCAGATGTTCTACATATGATTTTATAGCATGAAACTGAAAGAACATCATGCAAAATAGGACCACCTGCTGTAAACGCATGATTCAGACTTTTCGAAGACCTCAGAGACCCATCCTCATTTTAAAATTATAAACACTAAGTCATAAAATATGAAAAGTGGGTTACAATTTTACTACAGGATCGTGTATATAATTGAAGGTTATATCAACAGATGATACGAAGTACAAAGGTTTAAGAAAAGGTTACAGTCTCCGGCAGATGTATAGACGTTGAAGACAACCTCTTGAAGCTTCTGTATATTTTAACTGTGAAGTATTCCTGCAGTTTCAGAGCATTGATCGAAGAAAACAGCTTAAAACTCGAAGAATGGATACGCGAAAATTCCCTTCAATTGACCACTCAGTATTTAAGAAGCTTGAAAATTCACTTACAATAACACTGTCTTCTGGGATGTAACTTCGATTAGTCTGGTAGGTGTTTGCAGACATTTCGGAAGGATGATCTTACTCCATCTTATACAATTTGTGGGTCCTCATAGCGGTAGTTATGAAGAGTTTTATCTTCTGAGAAATAAGTCGCATAGTTCGAAACGTCGGTTGACTCTCAACGGACTCCCAGAAAATAGAACTGTTCCTCAATGTTCATAATAATTTTCTCCCCTGAAGTTAGAGAAATAACCTTTATCCTAAACGTCGGTAAATAAGTTACTTGTAAGGCTATATATCATCAAATCCCAGAAGATAATAACCTTCAAAACGCCTTTAGGATCCCAAAATGTCACGCAGCTGTACTTATTTATATATCTTGCACGCACAGAACTTGTGAGAGCTCTCGAAAATCGTTCTGCCGCTCAGGCGGATGAGGCGATATGCTGGAAAATGTCGGATGGTCGCACGTTAGAGGCAACCGGTTTGGCATCCACAACAGTAACAACAGTGACGGCACTAGCAGTAATCATGTTTATGGCAATAGTGATGATATTGTGGTCTGTCATTTCCTTTACTTGTTTATTGGATGCCGACATGGCTGAAATTATTTAGCGTCAAGTGGTAACGTGTTTAGAACCTGGAATGAAGCGATCATTGGCGAAATTTGAAGTCCCGTCGCTACCTTTGTCTAGAGTGCCTGAGAAAAGGCACGAAGAACCCATTAGGATAGCCGCTGGCCTCTAGGCCCAGATATTAACCCCTGATCTTCCATATATGAAGCATGACTGCTACCCACACGACTGAAACTTCCGTGTCTTGGTGGTAACAGTAGTTACGGTGATAGTGCAGACGGTCCTAGTGATCATGGCGGTCATACTGATGTCGATATATTTAAATTATTTTCGTTTCTTTGTGGAGTTCAGATTTCAGGAAGTAGCTTGTGTGAAGCCACAAATTGTGGGAATTTGACTTCTGAGCTTCCAAATTCAGGTTATCAACAAAACTTCTCTGAATTAAGAACAGAAATTTTTCTATTCCTATTTATTTTTTGCGTAAATATTTTATGTTAAATTCGAATGACGATAAACATTCCACGTGTTTCTGGCGATGTAATAAGCTGTTTAAATTCAATTTTGATATAATATGTAAGAATTTGTCTAGATTACGTAATGGAATTCATGTTACGAAGCGGACAAATTATTAAGTTCTGTTCCCTTTAAAGAAACATTTCTGTACACATCGCTGATTTGAAACAATCAATCAGCCATTCAGTCAAACAATCATTCATCACAGCGGTCTGTATATTTGCGAGGTTTTCAAAAATAGATGACCGAGAGGCGGAAATTCCATAACTGACACGAGAAAGGCTTGACAACCAGAGATATTAATATTGAAATTGTGCAAATTTTAAAGGCACAGCTATAAAACATGAAGCTGTGATATCGACTCTAAGCGATTCTGCATAATTTCGGGCACTTGCAATGAGTACGATCCAGGAATTGATGCATATTCAGCCATAGATATTAATAGGTGCTTCGACTACACCCAGTCGGAAGTCACAGGCCCACAGGTCATTTTTTGTAGGTACATGAGTGATCCTTATATTAGTCTTACTCAGCGTTGTTATTTAAACTACAGAGTTCACATAACCTCCAAAAGATGGGAAAACTATCATGTATAGTAAGGTCTACGTAAGGAGTTCGACGAAATCTATATCTTTATTCCCATCAAACCTGCTAGAGTTTTCCAATATACTGAAATGTGTAAATACATAAATACTATATGCTACATAGTACACTATACTATGCTATACTATACTACAACATACTATATACATTTTGTACCAAGAATGTTAAATAGAGCCATCATTTTTGAGAAAATGAATCAACCTATAATAGAAGAGTTGTACCTTCTGGAATATAATACTCTATAAACACGTGAAAGTCAACAGACGTTTCGGAGGAACATATCGCCTCCATATTCATCGCCGAGGAGTAAGGAAACCAAGTAAGAGACCACCTTGTTTCCTGTTTCATATTAGACTCTCACTTGGCTTAATCTACGACTCTAAAGGAAATATACCGACTGCTCCAAAACTTCGGTTCATTTCTATTATACTACATGGCGTTATATCCGAGAAGACAGAGCTCTTCATAACCACCATTATGAGAACCTCAAATGCGGAAAATCATTAATTGATCAAGCCTTCTAATAATTAACTAATTAACTAGCCTAATGTTTATCAAGAGGTGCGTCTCGAGAATTTGCCAAATGCATAACAAGGTTTTCAAGCGAAATAATTATACAAAATGAAACATGAATTTTCACTATTTTTTCAAATATATTAGAGAATGAATTGAGTACACCGTAGAATATGACTCAAATGTATTGTCACGTATTGGATGTATAACGCGACAAATAAGTTCACGCCGTCTTCTGATATAGCGAGTTTATTACGTTCGCTCGCCTTACACACACACTTTACAATCATTTACACTTGCAGTGGTACAATTACTGCTCACAATAATTCGGCGAGACACTGGACTCTCTTCTCTGGCGGTTATTCTAGGACTGGCTTCTTAGACGGATATCCCAAGACTGACTTCTCCGATGGACGATCCGAGACTGACTTCTTAGCTGGCTATTCTGCGACTGAAGACTTCTCGTCGAAGCTGGGCTTTTATAACCTTGGCCGCTGCTAGGCAAAATGAATCCTCTGTTATAGCAGTGGAAACGTTGCTATGTCGGTTCCGCGTTACCTACGCAATGACCCATTGTTATCGCGTTGTCTCTGTGGGAACGCTTCGTGTATTCGTCGTAACCGTGGAGATTCCTGTTGGAACTACAGTAGAGCGAATGTTGTTTCCTATGCAACGGTCTGTTCTAGCGTTTCCATAGAAGTGACTCTTCTGGATTCCAGACACGTTACAGTATATATATCATATATGATACCTTTATCTGCTTAGGCTACTTAATGATAGTTTTCAGAAGGCAAGTGACAAAACGTTAAGGAATATACTATTATATTAATCATAGTACATGAAGTTCAGAGTTGTCGAAAGGTTTCTATATTAAGATTATAAAAAGAAAATAAATATAGTAACATAGCTTTTAATATTGAAATTTGTAAGCCCCTAAGGTTTTTGTTTTCGTTCTACAACTATCAATGAGTTATTGATAGAAGGGCCACGAGACACGAACTTTAAATATTTAAGATTTCAAATATCCGTGTTTCGTGTTTAATTTCGCTTAGTGGGGACTGGAGTCCAACTGGGTCCACTCGGGACGGCGGCCACTAATTGGCCTATTGTAGCCTCCCCCAGGTGATTATGATGATGGAGTATTTGGTAGAATGAGGATTGGCAGGGGAAACCCAAGTACTCGGAGAAAACCTGCCCCAGCGCCACTTTGTCCACCACAAATCCCACTTGACCAGACCCGTGATCGAACCCTGGCCGCCGCGGTGGGAAGTCAGCGACTAAACGCTTGAGCTATGGCGCGGCCTAAGTTTAGTATTTAGTTGAGCCTTATATCAACGGTTGATTGATAAGAGCATGAAGACACGAACCCTAACTGTTTAAATTTATATATAAATTTATAATTAATAATAGTCAATTGAATTAAGTAACATCTTAAATATTATGAGTTTTCTAATTATTTTTATTTATTAATTAATATTCAAAATTTTAAACCGTTAAAGTTCTTGTGTTTGTGTCTCTTCTATCAACTGGTGATTGTGAAAAAGGACATGAAGACAGGAACGAAGTTTCAAATTTTATATGTATTCATTTAAATTAACAGTAATAAAATTAAATAGTATTTTAAATATTAAGAGTTTTACTATTTATTTCTATTTATTAATTAATATTCGAAATTTTAAACCGCTAAGATTCACTTTCTATCAACGGTGTTTGATAGAAGGGTATGAAGACAGGAACGTTAGCGGTTTATGATTTTAAATATTTAGAATTATATTAATAATTATTAATTGTTATTTAATATTACAATTTTTAAAACTTGAAACTTCTTGCCTTCCTGCCCCTTATATCAGCTTCTGATTGATGGAATGCGCAAGAAGATGCGAACCTTGGCGTTTTAAGATTTTAATATAAAAAATTGTATTAATTATTATAAATTATTCATTCATATTTAAAATTTTGAATCTCTAATTTTCGTGCCATCGTGCCCCTTCTTTCTACTGGTGATTGGTAGAGAGTACGCGAAGACACGAAACTTAGCGGTTTAAAATTTAAATACTTAGAATTTTATTAATTTTCATTTTTACTCTTTTATATTTAAAATTATATCCCCTAACATTTGCGTCTTCTTGCCCAGCCAATCAACGGGTGATTGATGGAAGGAGCACGAAGACACGAACCTTAGCCCTTTAATATTAAACATTGAAACTTCATTAATTTTTATTTATTATTAACTTATATTTAAATGTATACAGCTAAGAGTTGTGTATTCATGTGTAGTCAAATCATTCTGTACTACTGAGTAGCGTGACAGGGTAGAATAATGAAAGTTAAATTTTTCTTCAAATGTACATTTTTAGCAAATCATCTGGCTGTTATGTGTTAATTTTTATGTTTAATACAGTAAATGGCATCATTTTAAAATAATTTGTGTGTTTATTTCAATTGTTGATTCTGTATTATAATTCAATTAAACGCAAAAGAAAGTACTAATATAGGCCGCACCATAGCTCAAGCGGTTAGTCGCTGGCTTCCCACCGCGGCGGCCCGGGTTCCATCCCGGGGTCTGGTCAAGTGGGATTTGTGGTGGACGAAGTGGCTCTGGGGCGGGTTTTATCCGAATACTTCGGTTTCCCCTGCCAATCTTCATTTCACCAAATTCTCCATCATCATAATCACCCGGGCCAATCAGTGGCCGCCGTGCCGAGTGGACCCAGTTGAACTCCATCCCCCACTAAGCGAATTAAAAAAAAAGTACTCTTTTATATCCCAAGTGTGGCCCCCAAATATTTCGAAACCGCTCATCTACGTTCACAGGAATTGTTACCTCGGGTTTAAAGTTTTAAACACTCTTCTTTGTTTGAAAACGTAGGACTCTCCCATTCATTTTTAATACAAATAAAATAAATTCATCGCAGCCTATAATCGGGTAAATTCTGTATTTCAAATCGCGTGTCACAGTTGGGCTTACATTGAGATAAACCAATGGAAACACGCGGAGCCGAAGAAAGAAACAGATATAAAAGGTCTGGAGCACCAATTTTTTTGTGCATGATTGTACATCATATAGGTTATTTTACCAGTTTCATATCGTGATGGTGTAGTAGCTGTGAATTGTCTAATTTTGTTGTGTCGTTCTGCTTTTCGTGTCTACTTTCCTCCTTATATTTCTTCCTATTGTGCCGAACTCCCGTCTGTTACTTCCCCGGCAAATGACTGGGTATTCTTCAGCCTGAATGGAAGTGGATGTTCGTCGTTTGAGGAACTGTGGAAAGAAATCGACAAACCCGAAGTGACAGAGACAGTTCGATAAGAGGTTTCCGATTGAAATTGTGTGTAGGAGGCGGAGGGGGAGTGACACTTCGAGTTGACAATTCAGAGTGAGAGAACTAGGCATGTTGAGTGGACGGTCCCTGAAACAAATGAAGATATATGCAGCAAATTTTGTTCAAGTGTGCAGTAAACATGCGGAGTGAAGCTTGGACACAGGTGAACCGCAGTAAACAAGGCGGGAAATTAGGGTCGTAATTGTTTTGTTCACTTCAGTATCCTATGTTATATTTGGTTCTTATGGACGGAATATAAGTAAACGGTAGAGAAATAATTAACAATCATCGTAACTTTTCAGCGATGCACACGATAGTGGCTGGGGTAGCAGCAGCGCTCCAGATTTGTGTTCGTGAATTGCCTGCTCCAGTTCATAAGCGGAAAACCGAAAATTCTGCTTGAGGTTCTTCGTGGTTTCCTTCAGTTTCTTCCGTCAAATATCCGGACAACACTTGGATTAGACCACAAACTCTTGCTTCACAATCATCACTCGTCGTCACCTAATAATCGACACGGCACAGGTTAGCTGCTGCAAGGATTAGGGTGGCCACGAGGTCTAAGACATAAACTGTTTTAGCCCTCTCGAACATTTGTATCGTGGGTTCGAAACCCACTCGAGTCATTGGTGTTTGTTTGCATTTATTCTGTGTTTGTGTTGTTCTACATGTACGCAATCTTTGAAACAGGCTGATCCTCCGTCCAAGGGGTCATATCGACTGTGCATAAATTAAGAAAATTAAAAAATCGGCCAAGGTCCACTAGAGCCGTGGAGCCATAGATAGATAGATAGATAGAAATAGATGGACAGATAGATAGATACATAGATGGATAGCTGCTGATCCACTGTTAAAAACTACAGAGTATCATATAATTTGTTCTTGAATAAACTGAAACCTGGATTTCAAAATGTGAATCACCTTTTACTTCAGTAGCTATGTACAACCTCTCTGAAGGGAATGTCCAAATTAAAGAAAATATGAAGTTAATTTTCCCTGTGCTTGATTAAGGACGACGCCATGAAGACTTATTACGAGTGGAAATATGGATTTGTTAACTTCGAATCTCTTGGCCGAGCCATAGCTCAAGCGGTTAGTCGCTGGCTTCCCACCGCGGCGGCCCGGGTTCGATCCCGGGGTCTATTCAAGTGGGGTTTGTGGTGGACAAAGTGGCTCTGGCGCGGGTTTTCTCCGAGTACTTCGGTTTCCCCTGCAAATGTTCATTCTATCAAATTCTCCATAATCATAATCACCCGGGGCAGGCTACAACAGGCCAATCAGTGGCCGCCGTGCCGAGTGGACTCAGTTGGACTCCACCCCCCACTAAGCGAATATAAAAAAAAAACTTTCAATCTTTGCACTTGGTAAAGCTGTGTAGTAAATTTCACGTCCCGGTCGCTTTACTTCCTCGGAAACAGACCTCGATAAGGGTGATTTTAATATTTTAATAGTATTAAAAGAAACAACATGTTATCAACGTCCAGTTCTTTCGCATAAGACTTATAATGTATTATACAGAGTGATTCTAAATTGTTGTCGGGGTTTGCGTGGCCTATAAACCAAAATAAACAAAAATTTAGAATCACCATATATAAGAGATCTGGATACAGATAAGTCTCTGCCTCGCTAAGAATCCAACCTCCAATTTTCTATCCGTCTATTATGCAATTCAGTCAATACACAGACTCAATCAGCAAAATGGAGACATCATTAAGAATGATGACAAATGGTAACATATTAGTAGCTTTGGATCTGTAGATTCTAAACGGTTCTGACGATGGTGTATAGACTGACACTCAGGGTTACTGGATTTATGGATTTTGTCCATCGCCCGGTATTCTAAAGCAGTTGTTCTTAAACTTTCTTTTGCTTGTAGCCCACTTCTGAATTTCATTCAATTCTGTTTCCCCGAATTTTATTTAATTATAATACGTGTAAATGCAATATTTATAATATATTTGTACTTTATCAACATGGATATCTATATGAAAGTGTATATATGCCTTTGAATATAAACTAAGACAACTGGTAAATGGAACATATAATTTTGGCAGTTTGAATTTTTAAATTTTATGACTGCCTTCTTTCTAATTTTTTAAAATGTTGGAAAATTCTGGAAGTCAATATTCATGAAAATTAATTTGGAAGCCATTCTATTTAAAGTAAAAACAAAACTGCTCTAATCAACTCACAATATTTTCTTTTGAAAATATTAGAGAGAGGGTATTCAAATTATATTAAAATCTAATATTTTATTTGTAATGATATTTCAGGTTATTATGAAATGTAATGCTTAGTTGTCGGAAAATATTAGCCGGAGTTCGTAACTTATCTCAAGAGAAGGGAGCTGCCACAATAATAGAACTTGCGAAGAAAAATGTCATATTCCAAACACTCCGAATACTGAATTGAAGAACACCCGAAATTTACTGGAAAGTGACGTAAAACTCATGAGAGGAATGGAAGATATTTAGGAAAATAAAGGACCATTTTTCCATTTAATCATTTGCTATGGGTTTGCTCCCCCCCAAGAAGGCGAGTACCTGTTTCCAATAATTGGTTTAAATACAAGACTTTCCGTCACTTCTAAGTAAGGTACACGAAGAAAGGATATTGAATTATTGTGTTAATATATGTACTGGTTATTTGACACTTTTATTTCCTTTTATATTGTTAATAATTTTAATTAAATTGAACTTTATTGGTCCACTTAACAGCTTCCATGACCCCATATGTTTCCAGCTTTTGCCTGTGGCCCCTCCGAAATATGGCATGGCACTTTGGGAGGGGGGAGGGCATATGGCCCCTTCTGAGAACCATTGTTCTAGAGGACGCTAAACAACACAACGTTTAGGAAACTGAATCTGTTTCCATCAACACGTGAAGAGATTGTGAGACACCTACCCTGCGAGTCCGTTAGAAAGAGCTGACCTCAATCCACAACTTTGTTAAATGTCATCAGGAAGGGGGGGGAGGATATTAATATCTAACGCGAGAAATATCCAGCCTTGATGATTCTGTATACTTAGGGCCCATATGTTTGCTGTACTGTAATTCTGGATCATGCTTGTGACATTGTAGTCTCATAGGCAGATTAGCTGCCTTCATATTCTGGGTTCAAATGCACACGGTTAGGAATCGGTCAGGTTAAACAGAAAATCTGCAAGGACGGCTGAAGGTCACTCAGAAAGAGGGAACTGGTAAGGACGTGGAGCCCTTACAGTATTGCAAAAGGTAAATTTCCTCTGTGGTTAACTAATATAAGGACTATGCCATGAAAGCATGTGGGGAAGTGGGTGTATAGATTCACATTTTCTTGACCTCGGCATTAGTCAGCTTCACGCCCTTACCACTTTACCCCTGAGGAAAGTGCCCCCCGTACCCACTGTATAGGATTCGGGGTGGCGCCCAGAGCCGGTCTGGAAGATTTTGAGAACAGATAATTCTTGACCCTACCGGTACTCGAACTCCGAACCCTCTGTCGCCTAGTCCGTAGCCATTCATTATACCGACTGCGCTATCCCGGTTCCTCTTGCAGTATCGTGTGGTAATTTATTTCCTATAGGGATGGTAAGAAATTCGTACAAAGTTTAGCCGGAAGACCTGATTGTGATAAACTACTTAGAAACTCCAGTGCAGATCGTAAGGTAATATTAAAATGGATTGTAGAGAAGTTGAACGTTAGATTGTAGACGAGAATCAACTAACCCAGTGCAGGGTCAGTGTAGGCCTCTTGTGAACATCGTGTTGAGTCTCTGAGTCACTTAAAACGGAATGAAACTTCTTCAGCAGTTCAGAGACTTCACCTTTATCAAGAAAGACTGTTATCTGTGGAGTTAGGTGATTAATATTTTATGTTTAGTGAGATCTACTTGAATGAATCCTTTACAGTGTTACCAGCTTCCGAATTTGAGCCAAATATACCGTATTTACGCATGTATAGGCCGCACATTTTTTGCCAAAAATTCAAGAGGAAAACTGGGGTGCGGCTTATATTCGAAATCACACTTCGTTAAAAAAAAATTATATTCATAATTAGTAATACAGGGTGTTCTACTCCTGAAATAATATTCCAAGAATTTTTTTTTTCTATAATTTCTGTCTGAAAATTATGCTGCGGCCTATACACGCACGCGGCCTACGCATGCGTAAATACGGTACTGTAATTATGCTGTAAGGCATATCTCGGGACAAAGTCCAGGAATCAATTCGATATTGGCCTCTCGCTCGCCAATTCTCTCGTACCTCCCTGTCAACGTTTCTCCAAGCTAAAAATAATCAAATACTTGAAGTCGGTAATTACTTCCTCTCAGATGTAGAATAGTTGGACAGGGCATTAGTTAATCAGTTAATTAGTTTAAGATTCTCTTCTGATGCGCACACAATCTCCAGCAGCTTAATAATAATAATTCAATTCTTTATTATTTATGTCCCGAGTTAACAGCCGCAAGGCCAATTACAGACAGAGCACAGGGTAGATACAAGTAATTACATTATGGACAAACACAACATAAAGTCAAAGACAAATTGCAGGCAAGCACTGGAGGAAAACACAATAATGCAGACAAGTAAACAAGCAAGCAAACAAACAAATGATGATAATAATAATAATAATAATTTCATTGACATAAACCTAAGTGTTATTGAGAACTGAGAAAGGAAACGCATAAATATTTAATTGAGAAATGAAAAGTATAGATTTTCAAATAGGATAATAATAATAATAATTCAGTTTAATTGTTGTTTATTGCACATGCAAATAATAATAATAATACTAACATTTATACTATATTTAAAAATCGTTTGGGGAGAACATTCCTGGCTCCGAATACGTCAACATCCCTGCAGACAACATTAGCAGCTGCTGCACATCTAGCAGAGGGACAATTTTTAGATGAGGAGCAGACATTGAACAATGCAAAGTCTCTGCTATACCGAGCAGGAACTCAGGGACCAACAATTTCCAGAAGAGAAGGGCAGAATTTCAAACCAAAATAAACTTGAGTAAGAAAGAAAGACTCAAGGCGATATCTGCTAGTACGTAAAATATGCAATTTTAATTCCTCCAGAGTAAGAGAATAATAATAATGATAATTATAACCCCCTGCAAAACAGCCCTTTTGGAGCCTTAGCTTTCCTCAGAAGTTTCTGGCAGTTTGCATCCGGTTTTTACTACTTTAGATTTCGCAAAGATAGTTTTTCGGTTTTTTTTTTCAGAGTAAGGTCATCAGGCTTGCGTTCAACCTGAGGGCCTGGTCTGTGTATTTATATCCCCCAGTGACATGGCGGTTCAGGTAAACCCACAGGCACCGGCTTCCTTTTTCGTCACCTTGTAACTCTCTCAGGGCTACGATGTTATTTTTTTAAGGATTTTAATTGCTTTATCTTCCACGCTCCTTTATTCATGACGAACTCGAAAAGGGAGTAAATCCAGACTGCATGCTACCACGCAGTACAGAGCCGCTACTTACACCCCAAAACGGGAATATGGAATGAGAACCGCATTGGTATAAAGTGAAGAAGAGCAGACGCTATAATCGACGATGTCAAGAAAGTTAGCCCAGAAGCAAATGCAGATGAACAAAGCATATGTTCATACCTCGTCACCAGAATGCAGGACAAAATATATAGACAATAGACATATAGACAATTAATGCATCCTTTGAAAACGTGACAAAGTTATAATATTTTGGAACAGCACCGTCAAATCAAAATTTCATTCTCGAATAATTCAAGAGTGGATTAATTTCGAAAAGTGCCTTGAAGTTTTTCAGTTTGTCTTTCCGTCTGATATCTAAAAATTTGAAGATTAAATAGAGATAAGTAGTGTATTTCCTTTTACTTTGTATCAGTCAGAAAGTTGGTCTCTCACATTAAGTGAAGAACATAGCCTTAGGATATTTGAAAGCAGTGTGCTAAGGAGAATATTTGGATATAAGATAGAGGAAATAGCAAAAGGACAGATAATATTACACATGGGAAAACTTCATAACATATACCGTTCGTCAAACATCATTAGGTTAATAAAATTAAGGAGGATGAAAGTGGTAGAGTATTTAGCACTCATGAGTAGACGATAAATGTATACAAAGTTTCAGTCGGAACAGCTGAAGGGCAGAAACCTTTTTGAAAATCTGGCCGTATATTTGAGAACATTAAAATGGTTCTCATTGCGACAGGACATGTAAGTGCGAACTGGATTCAGGTGCCTGAACACAGTGTTC
Source organism: Cryptotermes secundus (assembly GCF_002891405.2). NCBI lineage: Eukaryota > Metazoa > Arthropoda > Insecta > Blattodea > Kalotermitidae > Cryptotermes > Cryptotermes secundus. The sequence continues at coordinate 647,381 of NW_019722433.1, read as the reverse complement.
AGTAATATAGTGAGGACTGTAGGGTCGTAAGAAAGCGAGAGATATGTTGTACGCTTGAGGCACTTATAGAGATGAACTGTGTGTCATGGAGCCAGTTTCTCTGTATCTGAGGAAAATCACGAAAATCTAACTTTGTTTGCCACAACAATTGAAAAGCAAATGTGTAATATTACACAATATAAGCTTCGTAGAATAATATTTGAAGTTTACTGTAACATTCACCAGAGCGTTGTAGCATCCTGAACGGGACAGAATGAAGACGAGAGTTGGGTAAGCACACAACAGTATTCGTTACGTGAATGGTAAGCCAACACAATGTTGATTTCAAACAGAAAGCAAGGGGAATGCTTTCTGTTGTTTTCATACGTAGGTAATTGTTACGGTAATACATAGTACTACATTTCTAACTGACCAACAGCTTATAGGAACCGTAAGACAACTCGAGAGGACAGACAAAAGAAAACAAGAACATAACGTGGCTCCCAATTTCCCGCCCAGTTTCATCATCATTAACTAACATAGTTAAACAAATACATAAGGTAATACATCCGTCCATTCGCCGAGTGCCGTCGGTATGTATCAGTATTGATCTCGGAAGCAGCTGAGGGCAGCCATACCATGCAACGTAGGCGATCGTCTGTTGTTTCCGCAGACAATGAAAGCGTTACGTCTCTAATGAAAGTACATATGATGCTGGTCAGTATTATGTTCTTTGTGCATCAAGAGCGCCGAGGTTCAAACCATTCCGCAATTCTGGAAAATCTAAAACTTATTTTCATATATTTAAAAACAACTGCTAATTACTAAACTAAAACTACACCTATCTATCTATCTATCTATCTATCTATCTATCGATTTATTTGTCTATCTATCTATCTATCTATCTATC
>NW_019722433.1:645066-646318 GCF_002891405.2 Cryptotermes secundus | reverse complement strand
TTAGAGACTGCTGTTGGGCGGGAAACGTCCCTAATTTGGCTCAGTTACCTCCTTTGGAGATATGAGGTTCTTTTGCTTGCCGTAAAGCTACGACACGGGACCCACGGCTTAAAGTCCCTCCCGGAGGACTTGTTCCCTGAATTTTTCCGCCCTTAAAAATTCGACGACTCGNATCTATCTATCTATCTATCTATCTATCTATCTATCTATCTATCTATCTAACTATAGATCTACAGCCCTTTTTTGGACCTTGGCCGTTTTTCGGTTTCTTGATCTTTACATACTCGGAAGGACTCCTTGGAAGGGGGATCAGCCAGTCGCAAGGCTGGTACCTGCACACAGGAGAGCACAAACAGAGAATAAACGCACACAGAGAGCCAGGCTTCAAGTGGGATTCGAACCCAAGATCCCATTGTTTGAGCAAACTAAGACAGCTCATGACTTAGGCTGAAAACTCACTGACGCGACAAGCCGCGCGCGGTTTGTCGAGTATTGTCGCTCGCGGCCGTTATTTGTATTGCTTTTAAGAGCGGCGCGCGGTTAAGTTTTGGAACGCAGAGCTGTCGCACGCCTAATATGTACACCTAACGGACGCGCGCGACAAAGAGCGGCTAGCCGCTCGCGACTAGTCGCGTCAGTGGGTTTTCAGCCTTAGATTGCGCTCTCACTGTGATCGGTCGAAAACAACATAGAGCGTCAATGACACAGTGGAACCCGCTTATGAGAGGAACTCGTGGGATCTGATTGTGTTTACGTTTCATAAATGTTGGTATTTAAAATAGGTGATTCAGCATAATAAATATCGGACAAAATATACCCTGTAAGATTTGAGGCTTTCACGGCGGTGACTATGAAGAAAGCAGTCTTCTGGGATTTGGCACCGTATATATGTGGTGTTAACCGACGTTTCGGAGGAACGTATCGCCTCCATCTTCAGGGTAGAAGGAAAAAATATAAGAAATCTGCAANCGGTTAACACCACATATATACGGTGCCAAATCACAGAAGACTGCTTTCTTCAAAATATACCCTGTTTACGATTTCAGGCTCTCATAGCAGTGCTTATGAAGAGTTATATCTTCTGGGATATAACGCCGTGTTAAGTCAACCGACGTTTCGGAAGAGCATATTGCCTACATTTTCAGTGTCGAAGATTAAGTCGGGGAAGGTAGTAATAAATACTAGGCCGCGAGGTAAACTATACGGGGTTATGATATATCCAAAATTAGCAGTCTCTATTGTCACCGGTGTG